>NW_027287311.1:0-79748 GCF_022747635.1 Hetaerina americana | reverse complement strand
TTCCCAATAACTGCCGTTTGGAAATGAAAAGAGTCACACATATTTACAATTAAAACTAACAGTCTTTCTAAAAAACCCTCGGGGGAACAACTAAACGAGTCGCTTGAATCACGAAATTTCTCATCCCGGGACTGCGGAGGAAAATTATTATTTTTAAAAATAAGTATATTAACGAAACTTTCATAACAGCGACTGCCTTTAAAGGAAGAGAGGCGACCCAAATATTCATTCAATGAATTTTAAGCTTTAAAAAACCGCTGAGTGTAAAAACTAAACGCCACAATTGAATCACAAAATTTCTCATCCCGGTACTGCGGATGAAAAATTTTATATTTGCAAGAAATACGTTTAAACACGAAAATTTTCTTAATAACTGCCGTTTGGAAATGAAAAGTGTCAAACAAATTTACAATTAAAACTTACAGGCTTTCAAAAAAACCTTCGGGGGAACAACTAAAAGAGTCGCTTTAATCACGAAATTTCTAATCCCGGGGACTGCGGCTGGAAAACATTATGCTTGCAAGAAATTCGTATAAATGATACCATTTTCTCAAAAACGACCGTTTTGAAAGGTTAAGAAAGGAACAAATTTTCATTTGATGAATGAAGAGCTTTTAAAAAAGCACTTGGTAGAAAAACTTACACGACAATTCATTCGCGAAATTTCTCATCCCGAATCTGCGGAGGAAAATGTATTATGTTTAACAAATACGTATATTAACGAAACTTTTATAACAGCGGCTGCTTTGAAAAAAAGAGAGGCGACCAAATATTCATTCAATTAATTTTAAGCTTTAAAAAACCGCTGAGGAAAAACTAAACGCAACAATTGAATCGAAAAATTTCTCATCCCGGTACTGCGGATGAAAAATTTTATGTTTGCATGAAATACGTTTGAATACGGAAATTTTCTCAATAACTGCCTTTTGCATATGAAAGGAGTGAAACAAATTTACAATTAAAACTAACAGGCTTTCAAAAAAACCCTCGTTGGAACAACCAAACGAGTCGCTTGAATCACGAAATTTCTCATCGCGGGACTTCAGCGAGAAAACGTTATGCTTGCAAGAAATACGTATAAATGATACCATTTTCTCAAATACGACCGTTTTGAAATGCTTTGAAATGAAGAGAGGCAACCAAATATTCATTCAATGAATTTTAAGCTTTAAAAAACCGCTGAGGTAAAAACTAAACGCCACAATTAAATCACAAAATTTCTCATCCCAGTACTGCGGATGAAAAATTTTATATTTACAAGAAATACGTATGAATACGAAAATTTTCTCAATAACTGCCGTTTGGAAATAAAAGGAAAACACAAATTTACAATTAAAACAAAAAGGCTTTCAAAAAAACCCTCGGGGGAACAACTAAACGAGTCGCTTGAATCACGAATTTCTTATCCCGGGACTGCGGCTAGAAAACGTTATGCTTGCAAGAAGTACGTATAAATGATACCATTTTCTCAAATACGACCGTTTTGAATGGTAAAGAAAGAACAAATTTTCATTTGATGAATGAAAAGCTTTTAGAAAAGCACTTGGAAGAAAAACTTACACGAAAATTGATTCATAAAATTTCTCATCCCGGGACTGCGGAGGAAAATTATTATGTTTAAAAAGTACGTATATTAACGAAACTTTCATAACAGCGACTGCTTTAAAAGGAAGGGAGGCAACCAAATATTCATTCAATGAATTTTAAGCTTTAAAAAACCGCTGAGGTAAAAACTAAACGCCACAATTGAATCACAACATTTCTTATCCCGGTACTGCGGATGAAAAATTTTGTTTGCAAGAAATACGTATGAATACGAAAATTTTTCTCAATTACTGCCGTTTGGAAATGAAAAGAGTCACACAAATTTACAATTAAAACTAACAGGCTTTCAAGAAAACCCTCGGGGGAACAACTAAACGAGTCGCTTGAATCACGAAATTTCTAATCCCGGGACTGCGGCTAGAAAACGTTAAGCTTGCAAGAAGTACGTATAAATGATACCATTTTCTCAAATACGACCGTTTTGAATGGTAAAGAAAGAACAAATTTTCATTTGATGAATGAAAAGCTTTTAGAAAAGCACTTGAAAGAAAAACTTACACGAAAATTGAATCACAAAATTTCTCATCCCGGTACTTTGGATGAAAAATTTTATGTTTGCCAGAAATACGTTTGAATACGAAAGTTTTCCCAATAACTGCCATTTGGAAATGAAAAGAGTCACACATATTTACAATTAAAACTAACAGTCTTTCTAAAAAACCCTCGGGGGAACAACTAAAAGAGTCGCTTGAATCTCGAAATTTCTCATCCCGGGACTGCGGCTGGAAAACGTTATGCTTGCAAGAAATACGTATAAATGATACCATTTTCTCAAATACGACCGTTTTGAATGGTAAAGAAAGAACAAATTTTCATTTGATGAATGAAAAGCTTTTAGAAAAGCACTTGGAAGAGAAACTTACACGAAAATTGATTCATAAAATTTCTCATCCCGGGACTGCGGAGGAAAATTATTATGTTTAAAAAGTACGTATATTAACGAAACTTTCATAACAGCGACTGCTTTAAAAGGAAGGGAGGCAACCAATATTCATTCAATGAATTGTAAGCTTTAAAAAACCGCTGAGGTAAAAAATAAACGCCACAATTGAATCACAAAATTTCTCATCCCGGTACTGCGGATGAAAAATTTTATGTTTGCCAGAAATACGTTTGAATACGAAAGTTTTCCAAATTACTGCCATTTGGAAATGAAAAGAGTCACACATATTTACAATTAAAACTAACAGTCTTTCTAAAAAACCCTCGGGGAAATAACTAAACGAGTCGCTTGAATCACGAAATTTCTCATCCGGGACTGCGGCTGGAAAACGTTATGCTTGCAAGAAATACGTATAAATGATACCATATTCTCAAAAACGACCGTTTTGAAGGTTAAAGAAAAGAACAAATTTTCATTTCATGAATAAAGAGCCTTTAAAAAAGCACTTGGAAGATAAACTTACACGATAATTGATTCGCGAAATTACTCATCCCGGGACTGCGGAGGAAAGTTATTATGTTTAAAAAGTACGTATATTAACGAAACTTTTAAAACAGCGACTGCTTTGAAATGAAAAGAGAGCAACCAAATATTCATTCAATGAATTTTAAGCTTTAAAAAACCGCTGAGGTAAAAACTAAACGCCACAATTAAATCACAAAATTTCTCATCCCAGTACTGCGGATGAAAAATTTATATTTACAAGAAATACGTATGAATACGAAAATTTTCTCAATAACTGCGTTTGGAAATAAAAGGAAAACACAAATTTACAATTAAAATAAAAAGGCTTTCAAAAAAACCCTCGGGGGAACAACTAAACGAGTCGCTTGAATCACGAAATTTCTTATCCCGGGACTGCGGCTAGAAAACGTTATGCTTGCAAGAAGTACGTATAAATGATACCATTTTCTCAAATACGACCGTTTTGAATGGTTAAGAAAGAACAAATTTTCATTTGATGAATGAAAAGCTTTTAGAAAAGCACTTGGAAGAAAAACTTACACGAAAATTGATTCACGAAATTTCTCATCCCGGGACTGCGGAGGAAAATTATTATGTTTAAAAAGTACGTATATCAACGAAACTTTCATAACAGCGACTGCTTTAAAAGGAAGGGAGGCAACCAAATATTCATTCAATGAATTTTAAGCTTTAAAAAGCCGCTGAGGTAAAAACTAACGCAACAATTGAATCACAAAATTTCTCATCCCGGTACTTTGGATGAAAAATTTTATGTTTGCCAGAAATACGTTTGAATACGAAAGTTTTCCCAATAACTGCCATTTGGAAATGAAAAGAGTCACACATATTTACAATTAAAACTAACAGTCTTTCTAAAAAACCCTCGGGGGAACAACTAAAAGAGTCGCTTGAATCACGAAATTTCTCATCCCGGGACTGCGGCTGGAAAACGTTATGCTTGCAAGAAATACGTATAAATGATACCATTTTCTCAAATACGACCGTTTTGAATGGTAAGAAAGAACAAATTTTCATTTGATGAATGAAAAGCTTTTAGAAAAGCACTTGAAAGAAAAACTTACACGAAAATTGAATCACAAAATTTCTCATCCCGGTACTTTGGATGAAAAATTTTATGTTTGCCAGAAATACGTTTGAATACGAAAGTTTTCCCAATAACTGCCATTTGGAAATGAAAAGAGTCACACATATTTACAATTAAAACTAACAGTCTTTCTAAAAAACCCTCGGGGGAACAACTAAAAGAGTCGCTTGAATCTCGAAATTTCTCATCCCGGGACTGCGGCTGGAAAACGTTATGCTTGCAAGAAATACGTATAAATGATACCATTTTCTCAAATACGACCGTTTTGAATGGTAAAGAAAGAACAAATTTTCATTTGATGAATGAAAAGCTTTTAGAAAAGCACTTGGAAGAGAAACTTACACGAAAATTGATTCATAAAATTTCTCATCCGGGACTGCGGAGGAAAATTATTATGTTTAAAAAGTACGTATATTAACGAAACTTTCATAACAGCGACTGCTTTAAAAGGAAGGGAGGCAACCAAATATTCATTCAATGAATTGTAAGCTTTAAAAAACCGCTGAGGTAAAAAAATAAACGCCACAATTGAATCACAAAATTTCTCATCCCGGTACTGCGGATGAAAAATTTTATGTTTGCCAGAAATACGTTTGAATACGAAAGTTTTCCCAATTACTGCCATTTGGAAATGAAAAGAGTCACACATATTTACAATTAAAACTAACAGTCTTTCTAAAAAACCCTCGGGGAAATAAACTAAACGAGTCGCTTGAATCACGAAATTTCTCATCCCGGGACTGCGGCTGGAAAACGTTATGCTTGCAAAAAATACGTATAAATGATACCATATTCTCAAAAACGACCGTTTTGAAGGTTAAAGAAAAGAACAAATTTTCATTTCATGAATAAAGAGCCTTTAAAAAAGCACTTGGAAGATAAACTTACACGAAAATTGATTCGCGAAATTACTCATCCCGGGACTGCGGAGGAAAGTTATTATGTTTAAAAAGTACGTATATTAACGAAACTTTTAAAACAGCGACTGCTTTGAAATGAAGAGAGGCAACCAAATATTCATTCAATGAATTTTAAGCTTTAAAAAACCGCTGAGGTAAAAACTAAACGCCACAATTAAATCACAAAATTTCTCATCCCAGTACTGCGGATGAAAAATTTTATATTTACAAGAAATACGTATGAATACGAAAATTTTCTCAATAACTGCCGTTTGGAAATAAAAGGAAAACACAAATTTTACAATTAAAATAAAAAGGCTTTCAAAAAAACCCTCGGGGGAACAACTAAACGAGTCGCTTGAATCACGAAATTTCTTATCCCGGGACTGCGGCTAGAAAACGTTATGCTTGCAAGAAGTACGTATAAATGATACCATTTTCTCAAATACGACCGTTTTTGAATGGTTAAGAAAGAACAAATTTTCATTTGATGAATGAAAAGCTTTTAGAAAAGCACTTGGAAGAAAAACTTACACGAAAATTGATTCACGAAATTTCTCATCCCGGAACTGCGGAGGAAAATTATTATGTTTAAAAAGTACGTATATCAACGAAACTTTCATAACAGCGACTGCTTTAAAAGGAAGGGAGGCAACCAAATATTCATTCAATGAATTTTAAGCTTTAAAAAGCCGCTGAGGTAAAAACTAAACGCAACAATTGAATCACAAAATTTCTCATCCCGGTACTTTGGATGAAAAATTTTATGTTTGCCAGAAATACGTTTGAATACGAAAGTTTTCCCAATAACTGCCATTTGGAAATGAAAAGAGTCACACATATTTACAATTAAAACTAACAGTCTTTCTAAAAAACCCTCGGGGGAACAACTAAAAGAGTCGCTTGAATCACGAAATTTCTCATCCCGGGACTGCGGCTGGAAAACGTTATGCTTGCAAGAAATACGTATAAATGATACCATTTTCACAAATACGACCGTTTTGAAATGCTTTGAAATGAAGAGAGGCAACCAAATATTCATTCAATGAATTTTAAGCTTTAAAAAACCGCTGAGGTAAAAACTAAACGCCACAATTAAATCACAAAATTTCTCATCCCAGTACTGCGGATGAAAAATTTTATATTTACAAGAAATACGTATGAATACGAAAATTTTCTCAATAACTGCCGTTTGGAAATAAAAGGAAAACACAAATTTACAATTAAATAAAAAGGCTTTCAAAAAAACCCTCGGGGGAACAACTAAACGAGTCGCTTGAATCACGAAATTTCTTATCCCGGGACTGCGGCTAGAAAACGTTATGCTTGCAAGAAGTACGTATAAATGATACCATTTTCTCAAATACGACCGTTTTGAATGGTAAAGAAAGAACAAATTTTCATTTGATGAATGAAAAGCTTTTAGAAAAGCACTTGGAAGAAAAACTTACACGAAAATTGATTCATAAAATTTCTCATCCCGGGACTGCGGAGGAAAATTATTATGTTTAAAAAGTACGTATATTAACGAAACTTTCATAACAGCGACTGCTTTAAAAGGAAGGGAGGCAACCAAATATTCATTCAATGAATTTTAAGCTTTAAAAAACCGCTGAGGTAAAAACTAAACGCCACAATTGAATCACAACATTTCTTATCCCGGTACTGCGGATGAAAAATTTTGTTTGCAAGAAATACGTATGAATACGAAAATTTTCTCAATTACTGCCGTTTGGAAATGAAAAGAGTCACACAAATTTACAATTAAAACTAACAGGCTTTCAAGAAAACCCTCGGGGGAACAACTAAACGAGTCGCTTGAATCACGAAATTTCTAATCCCGGGACTGCGGCTAGAAAACGTTAAGCTTGCAAGAAGTACGTATAAATGATACCATTTTCTCAAATACGACCGTTTTGAATGGTAAAGAAAGAACAAATTTTCATTTGATGAATGAAAAGCTTTTAGAAAAGCACTTGGAAGAAAAACTTACACGAAAATTGAATCACAAAATTTCTCATCCCGGTACTTTGGATGAAAAATTTTATGTTTGCCAGAAATACGTTTGAATACGAAAGTTTTCCCAATAACTGCCATTTGGAAATGAAAAGAGTCACACATATTTACAATTAAAACTAACAGTCTTTCTAAAAAACCCTCGGGGGAACAACTAAAAGAGTCGCTTGAATCACGAAATTTCTCATCCCGGGACTGCGGCTGGAAAACGTTATGCTTGCAAGAAATACGTATAAATGATACCATTTTCTCAAATACGACCGTTTTGAAATGCTTTGAAATGAAGAGAGGCAACCAAATATTCATTCAATGAATTTTAAGCTTTAAAAAACCGCTGAGGTAAAAACTAAACGCCACAATTAAATCACAAAATTTCTCATCCCAGTACTGCGGATGAAAAATTTTATATTTACAAGAAATACGTATGAATACGAAAATTTTCTCAATAACTGCCGTTTGGAAATAAAAGGAAAACACAAATTTACAATTAAATAAAAAGGCTTTCAAAAAAACCCTCGGGGGAACAACTAAACGAGTCGCTTGAATCACGAAATTTCTTATCCCGGGACTGCGGCTAGAAAACGTTATGCTTGCAAGAAGTACGTATAAATGATACCATTTTCTCAAATACGACCGTTTTGAATGGTAAAGAAAGAACAAATTTTCATTTGATGAATGAAAAGCTTTTAGAAAAGCACTTGGAAGAAAAACTTACACGAAAATTGATTCATAAAATTTCTCATCCCGGGACTGCGGAGGAAAATTATTATGTTTAAAAAGTACGTATATTAACGAAACTTTCATAACAGCGACTGCTTTAAAAGGAAGGGAGCAACCAAATATTCATTCAATGAATTTTAAGCTTTAAAAAACCGCTGAGGTAAAAACTAAACGCCACAATTGAATCACTACATTTCTTATCCCGGTACTGCGGATGAAAAATTTTGTTTGCAAGAAATACGTATGAATACGAAAATTTTCTCAATTACTGCCGTTTGGAAATGAAAAGAGTCACACAAATTTACAATTAAAACTAACAGGCTTTCAAGAAAACCCTCGGGGGAACAACTAAACGAGTCGCTTGAATCACGAAATTTCTAATCCCGGGACTGCGGCTAGAAAACGTTAAGCTTGCAAGAAGTACGTATAAATGATACCATTTTCTCAAATACGACCGTTTTGAATGGTAAAGAAAGAACAAATTTTCATTTGATGAATGAAAAGCTTTTAGAAAAGCACTTGGAAGAAAAACTTACACGAAAATTGAATCACAAAATTTCTCATCCCGGTACTTTGGATGAAAAATTTTATGTTTGCCAGAAATACGTTTGAATACGAAAGTTTTCCCAATAACTGCCATTTGGAAATGAAAAGAGTCACACATATTTACAATTAAAACTAACAGTCTTTCTAAAAAACCCTCGGGGGAACAACTAAAAGAGTCGCTTGAATCTCGAAATTTCTCATCCCGGGACTGCGGCTGGAAAACGTTAAGCTTGCAAGAAATACGTATAAATGATACCATTTTCTCAAATACGACCGTTTTGAATGGTAAAGAAAGAACAAATTTTCATTTGATGAATGAAAAGCTTTTAGAAAAGCACTTGGAAGAGAAACTTACACGAAAATTGATTCATAAAATTTCTCATCCCGGGACTGCGGAGGAAAATTATTATGTTTAAAAAGTACGTATATTAACGAAACTTTCATAACAGCGACTGCTTTAAAAGGAAGGGAGGCAACCAAATATTCATTCAATGAATTGTAAGCTTTAAAAAACCGCTGAGGTAAAAAATAAACGCCACAATTGAATCACAAAATTTCTCATCCCGGTACTGCGGATGAAAAATTTTATGTTTGCCAGAAATACGTTTGAATACGAAAGTTTTCCCAATTACTGCCATTTGGAAATGAAAAGAGTCACACATATTTACAATTAAAACTAACAGGCTTTCAAGAAAACCCTCGGGGGAACAACTAAACGAGTCGCTTGAATCACGAAATTTCTAATCCCGGGACTGCGGCTAGAAAACGTTAAGCTTGCAAGAAGTACGTATAAATGATACCATTTTCTCAAATACGACCGTTTTGAATGGTAAAGAAAGAACAAATTTTCATTTGATGAATGAAAAGCTTTTAGAAAAGCACTTGGAAGAAAAACTTACACGAAAATTGAATCACAAAATTTCTCATCCCGGTACTTTGGATGAAAAATTTTATGTTTGCCAGAAATACGTTTGAATACGAAAGTTTTCCCAATAACTGCCATTTGGAAATGAAAAGAGTCACACATATTTACAATTAAAACTAACAGTCTTTCTAAAAAACCCTCGGGGGAACAACTAAAAGAGTCGCTTGAATCTCGAAATTTCTCATCCCGGGACTGCGGCTGGAAAACGTTAAGCTTGCAAGAAATACGTATAAATGATACCATTTTCTCAAATACGACCGTTTTGAATGGTAAAGAAAGAACAAATTTTCATTTGATGAATGAAAAGCTTTTAGAAAAGCACTTGGAAGAGAAACTTACACGAAAATTGATTCATAAAATTTCTCATCCCGGGACTGCGGAGGAAAATTATTATGTTTAAAAAGTACGTATATTAACGAAACTTTCATAACAGCGACTGCTTTAAAAGGAAGGGAGGCAACCAAATATTCATTCAATGAATTGTAAGCTTTAAAAAACCGCTGAGGTAAAAAATAAACGCCACAATTGAATCACAAAATTTCTCATCCCGGTACTGCGGATGAAAAATTTATGTTTGCCAGAAATACGTTTGAATACGAAAGTTTTCCCAATTACTGCCATTTGGAAAATGAAAAGAGTCACACATATTTACAATTAAAACTAACAGTCTTTCTAAAAAACCCTCGGGGAAATAACTAAACGAGTCGCTTGAATCACGAAATTTCTCATCCCGGGACTGCGGCTGGAAAACGTTATGCTTGCAAGAAATACGTATAAATGATACCATATCTCAAAAACGACCGTTTTGAAGGTTAAAGAAAAGAACAAATTTTCATTTCATGAATAAAGAGCCTTTAAAAAGCACTTGGAAGATAAACTTACACGAAAATTGATTCGCGAAATTACTCATCCCGGGACTGCGGAGGAAAGTTATTATGTTTAAAAAGTACGTATATTAACGAAACTTTTAAAACAGCGACTGCTTTGAAATGAAGAGAGGCAACCAAATATTCATTCAATGAATTTTAAGCTTTAAAAAACCGCTGAGGTAAAAACTAAACGCCACAATTAAATCACAAAATTTCTCATCCCAGTACTGCGGATGAAAAATTTTATATTTACAAGAAATACGTATGAATACGAAAATTTTCTCAATAACTGCCGTTTGGAAATAAAAGGAAAACACAAATTTACAATTAAAATAAAAAGGCTTTCAAAAAAAACCCTCGGGCGAACAACTAAACGAGTCGCTTGAATCACGAAATTTCTTATCCCGGGACTGCGGCTAGAAAACGTTATGCTTGCAAGAAGTACGTATAAATGATACCATTTTCTCAAATACGACCGTTTTGAATGGTTAAGAAAGAACAAATTTTCATTTGATGAATGAAAAGCTTTTAGAAAAGCACTTGGAAGAAAAACTTACACGAAAATTGATTCACGAAATTTCTCATCCCGGGACTGCGGAGGAAAATTATTATGTTTAAAAAGTACGTATATCAACGAAACTTTCATAACAGCGACTGCTTTAAAAGGAAGGGAGGCAACCAAATATTCATTCAATGAATTTTAAGCTTTAAAAAGCCGCTGAGGTAAAAACTAAACGCAACAATTGAATCACAAAATTTCTCATCCCGGGTACTTTGGATGAAAAATTTTATGTTTGCCCAGAAATACGTTTGAATACGAAAGTTTTCCCAATAACTGCCATTTGGAAATGAAAGAGTCACACATATTTACAATTAAAACTAACAGTCTTTCTAAAAAACCCTCGGGGGAACAACTAAAGAGTCGCTTGAATCACGAAATTTCTCATCCCGGGACTGCGGCTAGGAAAACGTTATGCTTGCAAGAAATACGTATAAATGATACCATTTTCTCAAATACGACCGTTTTGAATGGTAAAGAAAGAACAAATTTTCATTTGATGAATGAAAAGCTTTTAGAAAAGCACTTGGAAGAGAAACTTACACGAAAATTGATTCATAAAATTTCTCATCCGGGACTGCGGAGGAAAATTATTATGTTTAAAAAGTACGTATATTAACGAAACTTTCATAACAGCGACTGCTTTAAAAGGAAGGGAGGCAACCAAATATTCATTCAATGAATTGTAAGCTTTAAAAAACCGCTGAGGTAAAAAATAAACGCCACAATTGAATCACAAAATTTCTCATCCCGGTACTGCGGATGAAAAATTTTATGTTTGCCAGAAATACGTTTGAATACGAAAGTTTTCCAAATTACTGCCATTTGGAAATGAAAAGAGTCACACATATTTACAATTAAAACTAACAGTCTTTCTAAAAAACCCTCGGGAAATAACTAAACGAGTCGCTTGAATCACGAAATTTCTCATCCCGGGACTGCGGCTGGAAAACGTTATGCTTGCAAGAAATACGTATAAATGATACCATTTTCTCAAATACGACCGTTTTGAATGGTAAAGAAAGAACAAATTTTCATTTGATGAATGAAAAGCTTTTAGAAAAGCACTTGGAAGAAAAACTTACACGAAAATTGATTCATAAAATTTCTCATCCCGGGACTGCGGAGGAAAATTGTTATGTTTAAAAAGTACGTATATTAACGAAACTTTCATAACAGCGACTGCTTTAAAAGGAAGGGAGGCAACCAAATATTCATTCAATGAATTTTAAGCTTTAAAAAACCGCTGAGGTAAAAACTGAACGCCACAATTGAATCACAAAATTTCTCATCCCAGTACTGCGGACGAAAAATTTTATGTTTGCCAGAAATACGTTTGAATACGAAAGTTTTCCCAATAACTGCCGTTTGGAAATGAAAAGAGTCACACATATTTACAATTAAAACTAACAGTCTTTCTAAAAAACCCTCGGGGGAACAACTAAACGAGTCGCTTGAATCACGAAATTTCTCATCCCGGGACTGCGGAGGAAAATTATTATTTTTAAAAAATAAGTATATTAACGAAACTTTCATAACAGCGACTGCCTTTAAAGGAAGAGAGGCGACCAAATATTCATTCAATGAATTTTAAGCTTTAAAAAACCGCTGAGTGTAAAAACTAAACGCCACAATTGAATCACAAAATTTCTCATCCCGGTACTGCGGATGAAAAATTTTATATTTGCAAGAAATACGTTTAAACACGAAAATTTTCTTAATAACTGCCGTTTGGAAATGAAAAGTGTCAAACAAATTTACAATTAAAACTTACAGGCTTTCAAAAAAACCTTCGGGGGAACAACTAAAAGAGTCGCTTTAATCACGAAATTTCTAATCCCGTGACTGCGGATGGAAAACATTATCCTTGCAAGAAATTCGTATAAATGATACCATTTTCTCAAAAACGACCGTTTTGAAAGGTTAAGAAAGGAACAAATTTTCATTTGATGAATGAAGAGCTTTTAAAAAAGCACTTGGTAGAAAAACTTACACGACAATTCATTCGCGAAATTTCTCATCCCGAATCTGCGGAGGAAAATTATTATGTTTAACAAATACGTATATTAACGAAACTTTTATAACAGCGGCTGCTTTGAAAAAAAGAGAGGCGACCAAATATTCATTCAATTAATTTTAAGCTTTAAAAAACCGCTGAGGAAAAACTAAACGCAACAATTGAATCGAAAAATTTCTCATCCCGGTACTGCGGATGAAAAATTTTATGTTTGCATGAAATACGTTTGAATACGGAAATTTTCTCAATAACTGCCTTTTGCATATGAAAGGAGTGAAACAAATTTACAATTAAAACTAACAGGCTTTCAAAAAAACCCTCGTTGGAACAACCAAACGAGTCGCTTGAATCACGAAATTTCTCATCGCGGGACTTCAGCGAGAAAACGTTATGCTTGCAAGAAATACATATAAATGATACCATTTTCTCAAATACGACCGTTTTGAAATGCTTTGAAATGAAGAGAGGCAACCAAATATTCATTCAATGAATTTTAAGCTTTAAAAAACCGCTGAGGTAAAAACTAAACGCCACAATTAAATCACAAAATTTCTCATCCCAGTACTGCGGATGAAAAATTTTATATTTACAAGAAATACGTATGAATACGAAAATTTTCTCAATAACTGCCGTTTGGAAATAAAAGGAAAACACAAATTTACAATTAAAACAAAAAGGCTTTCAAAAAAACCCTCGGGGGAACAACTAAACGAGTCGCTTGAATCACGAAATTTCTTATCCCGGGACTGCGGCTAGAAAACGTTATGCTTGCAAGAAGTACGTATAAATGATACCATTTTCTCAAATACGACCGTTTTGAATGGTAAAGAAAGAACAAATTTTCATTTGATGAATGAAAAGCTTTTAGAAAAGCACTTGGAAGAAAAACTTACACGAAAATTGATTCATAAAATTTCTCATCCCGGGACTGCGGAGGAAAATTATTATGTTTAAAAAGTACGTATATTAACGAAACTTTCATAACAGCGACTGCTTTAAAAGGAAGGGAGGCAACCAAATATTCATTCAATGAATTTTAAGCTTTAAAAAACCGCTGAGGTAAAAACTAAACGCCACAATTGAATCACAACATTTCTTATCCCGGTACTGCGGATGAAAAATTTTGTTTGCAAGAAATACGTATGAATACGAAAATTTTCTCAATTACTGCCGTTTGGAAATGAAAAGAGTCACACAAATTTACAATTAAAACTAACAGGCTTTCAAGAAAACCCTCGGGGGAACAACTAAACGAGTCGCTTGAATCACGAAATTTCTAATCCCGGGACTGCGGCTAGAAAACGTTAAGCTTGCAAGAAGTACGTATAAATGATACCATTTTCTCAAATACGACCGTTTTGAATGGTAAAGAAAGAACAAATTTTCATTTGATGAATGAAAAGCTTTTAGAAAAGCACTTGGAAGAAAAACTTACACGAAAATTGATTCACGAAATTTCTCATCCCGGGACTGCGGAGGAAAATTATTATGTTTAAAAAGTACGTATATCAACGAATCTTTCATAACAGCGACTGCTTTAAAAGGAAGGGAGGCAACCAAATATTCATTCAATGAATTTAAAGCTTTAAAAAACCGCTTAGGTAAAAACTAAACGCCACAATTGAATCACAAAATTTCTCATCCCGGTACTTTGGATGAAAAATTTTATTTTTGCCAGAAATACGTTTGAATACGAAAGTTTTCCCAATAACTGCCATTTGGAAATGAAAAGAGTCACACATATTTACAATTAAAACTAACAGTCTTTCTAAAAAACCCTCGGGGAAATAACTAAACGAGTCGCTTGAATCACGAAATTTCTCATCCCGGGACTGCGGCTGGAAAACGTTATGCTTGCAAGAAATACGTATAAATGATACCATTTTCTCAAATACGACCGTTTTGAATGGTATAGAAAGAACAAATTTTCATTTGATGAATGAAAAGCTTTTAGAAAAGCACTTGGAAGAAAAACTTACACGAAAATTGATTCATAAAATTTCTCATCCCGGGACTGCGGAGGAAAATTATTATGTTTAAAAAGTACGTATATTAACGAAACTTTCATAACAGCGACTGCTTTAAAAGGAAGGGAGGCAACCAAATATTCATTCAATGAATTTTAAGCTTTAAAAAACCGCTGAGGTAAAAACTAAACGCCACAATTGAATCACAAAATTTCTCATCCCAGTACTGCGGACGAAAAATTTTATGTTTGCCAGAAATACGTTTGAATACGAAAGTTTTCCCAATAACTGCCGTTTGGAAATGAAAAGAGTCACACATATTTACAATTAAAACTAACAGTCTTTCTAAAAAACCCTCGGGGGAACAACTAAACGAGTCGCTTGAATCACGAAATTTCTCATCCCGGGACTGCGGAGGAAAATTATTATGTTTACAAAATAAGTATATTAACGAAACTTTCATAACAGCGACTGCCTTTAAAGGAAGAGAGGCGACCAAATATTCATTCAATGAATTTTAAGCTTTAAAAAACCGCTGAGTGTAAAAACTAAACGCCACAATTGAATCACAAAATTTCTCATCCCGGTACTGCGGATGAAAAATTTTATATTTGCAAGAAATACGTTTAAACACGAAAATTTTCTTAATAACTGCCGTTTGGAAATGAAAAGTGTCAAACAAATTTACAATTAAAACTTACAGGCTTTCAAAAAAACCTTCGGGGGAACAACTAAAAGAGTAGCTTTAATCACGAAATTTCTAATCCCGGGACTGCGGCTGGAAAACATTATGCTTGCAAGAAATTCGTATAAATGATACCATTTTCTCAAAAACGACCGTTTTGAAAGGTTAAGAAAGGAACAAATTTTCATTTGATGAATGAAGAGCTTTTAAAAAAGCACTTGGTAGAAAAACTTACACGACAATTCATTCGCGAAATTTCTCATCCCGAATCTGCGGAAGAAAATTATTATGTTTAACAAATACGTATATTAACGAAACTTTTATAACAGCGGCTGCTTTGAAAAAAAGAGAGGCGACCAAATATTCATTCAATTAATTTTAAGCTTTAAAAAACCGCTGAGGTAAAAACTAAACGCCACAATTGAATCACAAAATTTCTCATCCCGGTACTGCGGATGAAAAATTTAGTTTGCAAGAAAAATGAATGAATACGAAAATTTTCTCAATAACTGCCGTTGGGAAATGAAAAGGGTCACACAAATTTACAATTAAAACTAATAGGCTTTCAAAAAAACCCTCGGGGGAACAACGAAACGAGTCGCTTGAATCACGAAATTTCTCATCCCGGGACTGCGGCTGGAAAACGTTATGCTTGCAAGAAATACGTATAAATGATTCCATTTTCTCAAAAACGACCGTTTTGAATGGTAAAGAAAAAACAAATTTTCATTTGATGAATGAAAAGCTTTTAGAAAAATATTAGGAAGAAAAACTTACACGAAAATTGATTCACGAAATTTCTCATCCCGGGACTGCGGAGGAAAATTATTATGTTTAAAAAGTACGTATATTAACGAAACTTTCATAACAGCGACTGCTTTAAAAGGAAGGGAGGCAACCAAATATTCATTCAATGAATTTTAAGCTTTAAAAAACCGCTGAGGTAAAAACTAAACGCCACAATTGAATCACAACATTTCTTATCCCGGTACTGCGGATGAAAAATTTTGTTTGCAAGAAATACGTATGAATACGAAAATTTTCTCAATTACTGCCGTTTGGAAATGAAAAGAGTCACACAAATTTACAATTAAAACTAACAGGCTTTCAAGAAAACCCTCGGGGGAACAACTAAACGAGTCGCTTGAATCACGAAATTTCTAATCCCGGGACTGCGGCTAGAAAACGTTAAGCTTGCAAGAAGTACGTATAAATGATACCATTTTCTCAAATACGACCGTTTTGAATGGTAAAGAAAGAACAAATTTTCATTTGATGAATGAAAAGCTTTTAGAAAAGCACTTGGAAGAAAAACTTACACGAAAATTGATTCACGAAATTTCTCATCCCGGGACTGCGGAGGAAAATTATTATGTTTAAAAAGTACGTATATCAACGAATCTTTCATAACAGCGACTGCTTTAAAAGGAAGGGAGGCAACCAAATATTCATTCAATGAATTTAAAGCTTTAAAAAACCGCTTAGGTAAAAACTAAACGCCACAATTGAATCACAAAATTTCTCATCCCGGTACTTTGGATGAAAAATTTTATTTTTGCCAGAAATACGTTTGAATACGAAAGTTTTCCCAATAACTGCCATTTGGAAATGAAAAGAGTCACACATATTTACAATTAAAACTAACAGTCTTTCTAAAAAACCCTCGGGGAAATAACTAAACGAGTCGCTTGAATCACGAAATTTCTCATCCCGGGACTGCGGCTGGAAAACGTTATGCTTGCAAGAAATACGTATAAATGATACCATTTTCTCAAATACGACCGTTTTGAATGGTAAAGAAAGAACAAATTTTCATTTGATGAATGAAAAGCTTTTAGAAAAGCACTTGGAAGAAAAACTTACACGAAAATTGATTCATAAAATTTCTCATCCCGGGACTGCGGAGGAAAATTATTATGTTTAAAAAGTACGTATATTAACGAAACTTTCATAACAGCGACTGCTTTAAAAGGAAGGGAGGCAACCAAATATTCATTCAATGAATTTTAAGCTTTAAAAAACCGCTGAGGTAAAAACTAAACGCCACAATTGAATCACAAAATTTCTCATCCCAGTACTGCGGACGAAAAATTTTATGTTTGCCAGAAATACGTTTGAATACGAAAGTTTTCCCAATAACTGCCGTTTGGAAATGAAAAGAGTCACACATATTTACAATTAAAACTAACAGTCTTTCTAAAAAAACCCTCGGGGGAACAACTAAACGAGTCGCTTGAATCACGAAATTTCTCATCCCGGGACTGCGGAGGAAAATTATTATGTTTAAAAAATAAGTATATTAACGAAACTTTCATAACAGCGACTGCCTTTAAAGGAAGAGAGGCGACCAAATATTCATTCAATGAATTTTAAGCTTTAAAAAACCGCTGAGTGTAAAAACTAAACGCCACAATTGAATCACAAAATTTCTCATCCCGGTACTGCGGATGAAAAATTTTATATTTGCAAGAAATACGTTTAAACACGAAAATTTTCTTAATAACATCCGTTTGGAAATGAAAAGTGTCAAACAAATTTACAATTAAAACTTACAGGCTTTCAAAAAAACCTTCGGGGGAACAACTAAAAGAGTAGCTTTAATCACGAAATTTCTAATCCCGGGACTGCGGCTGGAAAACATTATGCTTGCAAGAAATTCGTATAAATGATACCATTTTCTCAAAAACGACCGTTTTGAAAGGTTAAGAAAGGAACAAATTTTCATTTGATGAATGAAGAGCTTTTAAAAAAGCACTTGGTAGAAAAACTTACACGACAATTCATTCGCGAAATTTCTCATCCCGAATCTGCGGAGAAAAATTATTATGTTTAACAAATACGTATATTAACGAAACTTTTATAACAGCGGCTGCTTTGAAAAAAAGAGAGGCGACCAAATATTCATTCAATTAATTTTAAGCTTTAAAAAACCGCTGAGGAAAAACTAAACGCAACAATTGAATCGAAAAATTTCTCATCCCGGTACTGCGGATGAAAAATTTTATGTTTGCATGAAATACGTTTGAATACGGAAATTTTCTCAATAACTGCCTTTTGCATATGAAAGGAGTGAAACAAATTTACAATTAAAACTAACAGGCTTTCAAAAAAACCCTCGTTGGAACAACCAAACGAGTCGCTTGAATCACGAAATTTCTCATCGCGGGACTTCAGCGAGAAAACGTTATGCTTGCAAGAAATACGTATAAATGATACCATTTTCTCAAATACGACCGTTTTGAATGGTAAAGAAAGAACAAATTTTCATTTGATGAATGAAAAGCTTTTAGAAAAGCACTTGGAAGAAAAACTTACACGAAAATTGATTCATAAAATTTCTCATCCCGGGACTGCGGAGGAAAATTATTATGTTTAAAAAGTACGTATATTAACGAAACTTTCATAACAGCGACTACTTTAAAAGGAAGGGAGGCAACCAAATATTCATTCAATGAATTTTAAGCTTTAAAAAACCGATGAGGTAAAAACTAAACGCCACAATTGAATCACAAAATTTCTCATCCCAGTACTGCGGACGAAAAATTTTATGTTTGCCAGAAATACGTTTGAATACGAAAGTTTTCCCAATAACTGCCGTTTGGAAATGAAAAGAGTCACACATATTTACAATTAAAACTAACAGTCTTTCTAAAAAACCCTCGGGGGAACAACTAAACGAGTCGCTTGAATCACGAAATTTCTCATCCCGGGACTGCGGAGGAAAATTATTATGTTTAAAAAATAAGTATATTAACGAAACTTTCATAACAGCGACTGCCTTTAAAGGAAGAGAGGCGACCAAATATTCATTCAATGAATTTTAAGCTTTAAAAAACCGCTGAGTGTAAAAACTAAACGCCACAATTGAATCACAAAATTTCTCATCCCGGTACTGCGGATGAAAAATTTTATATTTTCAAGAAATACGTTTAAACACGAAAATTTTCTTAATAACTGCCGTTTGGAAATGAAAAGTGTCAAACAAATTTACAATTAAAACTTACAGGCTTTCAAAAAAACCTTCGGGGGAACAACTAAAAGAGTAGCTTTAATCACGAAATTTCTAATCCCGGGACTGCGGCTGGAAAACATTATGCTTGCAAGAAATTCGTATAAATGATACCATTTTCTCAAAAACGACCGTTTTGAAAGGTTAAGAAAGGAACAAATTTTCATTTGATGAATGAAGAGCTTTTAAAAAAGCACTTAATAGAAAAAGTTACACGACAATTCATTCGCGAAATTTCTCATCCCGAATCTGCGGAGGAAAATTATTATGTTTAACAAATACGTATATTAACGAAACTTTTATAACAGCGGCTGCTTTGAAAAAAAGAGAGGCGACCAAATATTCATTCAATTAATTTTAAGCTTTAAAAAACCGCTGAGGAAAAACTAAACGCAACAATTGAATCGAAAAATTTCTCATCCCGGTACTGCGGATGAAAAATTTTATGTTTGCATGAAATACGTTTGAATACGGAAATTTTCTCAATAACTGCCTTTTGCATATGAAAGGAGTGAAACAAATTTACAATTAAAACTAACAGGCTTTCAAAAAAACCCTCGTTGGAACAACCAAACGAGTCGCTATAATCACGAAATTTCTCATCGCGGGACTTCAGCGAGAAAACGTAATGCCTGCAAGAAATACGTATAAATGATACCATTTTCTCAAAAACGACCGTTTTGAATGGTAAAGAAAAAACAAATTTTCTTTTGATGAATGAAAAGCTTTTTTAAAAGCACTTGGAAGAAAAATTTAGACAAGAATTGATTCGCGAAATTTTTCATCCCGGGACTGCGGAGGAAAATTATTATGTTTAAAAAATAAGTATATTAACGAAACTTTTATAACAGCGACTGCTTTAAAGGAAGAGTGGCCACAAAATATTTATTCAATGAATTTTAAGCTTTAAAAAACCGCTGAGGTAAAAACTAAACGCCACAATTGAATCACAAAATTTCTCATCCCGGTACTGCGGATGAAAAATTTAGTTTGCAAGAAAAATGAATGAATACGAAAATTTTCTCAATAACTGCCGTTGGGAAATGGAAAGGGTCACACAAATTTACAATTAAAACTAATAGGCTTTCAAAAAAACCCTCGGGGGAACAACGAAACGAGTCGCTTGAATCACGAAATTTCTCATCCCGGGACTGCGGCTGGAAAACGTTATGCTTGCAAGAAATACGTATAAATGATTCCATTTTCTCAAAAACGACCGTTTTGAATGGTAAAGAAAAAACAAATTTTCATTTGATGAATGAAAAGCTTTTAGAAAAATATTAGGAAGAAAAACTTACACGAAAATTGATTCACGAAATTTCTCATCCCGGGACTGCGGAGGAAAATTATTATGTTTAAAAAGTATGTATATTAACGAAACTTTTATAACAGCGACTGCTTTGAAAGGAAGGGAGGCAACCAAATATTCATTCAATGAATTTTAAGATTAAAAAAACCGCTGAGGTAAAAACTAAACGCCACAATTCAATCACAAAATTTCTCATCCCGGTACTGCGGATGAAAAATTTTATGTTTGCAAAAAATACCTTTGAATACGAAAGTTTTCCCAATAACTGCCGTTTGGAAATGAAAAGAGTAACACAAATTTACAATTAAAACTAACAGTCTTTATAAAAAAACCCTCGGGGGAACAACTAAACGAGTCGCTTGAATCACGAAATTTCTCATCCCGGGACTGCGGCTGGAAAACTTTATGCTTGCAAAAAATACGTATAAATGATACCATTTTCTCAAAAAGGACCGTTTTGAATGGTAAAGAAAGAACAAATTTTCTTTTGATGAATGAAAAGCTTTTATAAAAGCACTTGGAAGAAAAACTTACACGGAAATTGATTCGCGAAATTACTCATCGCGGACAAGCGGAGGAAAATTATTACGTTTAAAAAGTACGTATATTAACGAAACTTTTATAACAGCGACTGCTTTGAAAGGAAGGGAGGAAACCAAATATTCATTCAATGAATTTTAAGATTTAAAAAACCGCTGAGGTAAAAACTAAACGCCACAATTCAATCACAATATTTCTCATCCCGGTACTGCGGATGAAAAATTTTATGTTTGCAAGAAATACCTTTGAATACGAAAGTTTTCCCAATAACTGCCGTTTGGAAATGAAAAGAGTAACACAAATTTACAATTAAAACTAACAGTCTTTATAAAAAACCCTCGGGGGAACAATTAAACGAGTCGCTTGAATCACGAAATTTCGAATCCCGGGTCGTGGCTAGAAAACGTTATGCTTGCAAGAAATACGTATAAATGATACCATTTTCTCAAAAACGACCGTTTTGAAAGGTAAAGAAAGGAACAAATTTTCATTTGATGAATAAAGAGCCTTTAAAAAAGCACTTGGAAGAAAAATTTACACGGAAATTGATTCGCGAAATTTCTCATCACGGGCCTGCGGAGGAAAATTATTATGTTTAATAAGTACGTATATTAACGAAACTTTTATAACAGCTAAGGCTTTGAAAGGAAGGGAGGCAACAAATTATTCAATCAATGAATTTTAAGCTTTAAAAAACCGCTGAGGTAAAAACTAAACGCAACAATTAAATCACAAAATTTCTCAACCTGGTACTGCGGATGAAAAATATTGTTTGCAAGAAATACGTATGAATACGAAAATTTTCTCAATAACTGCCGTTTTGAACGGAAAAGAGTCACACAAATTTACAATTAAAACAAACAGGCTTTCAAAAAAACCCTCGGGGGAACAACGAAACGAGTCGCTTGAATCACGAAATTTCTCATCCCGGGACTGCGGCTGGAAAACGTTATGCTTGCAAGAAATACGTAAAAATGATACCATTTTCTCAAAAACGACCGTTTTGAATGGTAAAGAAAGAACAAATTTTCAATTGATGAATGAAAAGCTTTTAGAAAAATACTTGGAAGAAAAACTTACACGGAAATTGATTCGCGAAATTACTCATCGCGGGCCTGCGGAGGAAAATTATTATGTTTAAAAAGTACGTATATTAACGAAACTTTTATAACAGCGACTGCTTTGAAAGGAAGGGAGGCAACCAAATATTCATTCAATGAATTTTAAGGTTTAAAAAACCGCTGAGGTAAAAACTAAACGCAACAATAAAATCACAAAATTTCTCATCCCAGTACTGCGGATGAAAATTTTGTTTGCAAGAAATAAGTATGAATACGAAAATTTTCTAAATAACTAGCGTTTGGAAGTGAAAAGAGTCACACAAATTTACAATTAAAACTAATAGGCTTTCAAAAAAACCCTCGGGGGAACAACGAAACGAGTCGCTTGAATCACGAAATTTCTCATCCCGCGACTGCGCCTGGAAAACGTTATGCTTGCAAGAAATACGTATAAATGATACCATTTTCTCAAAAACGACCGTTTTGAATAGTAAAGAAAAAACAAATTTTCATTTCATGAATAAAGAGCCTTTAAAAAAGCACTTGGAAGAAAAACTTACACGAAAATTGATTCGCGAAATTACTCATCCCGGGACTGCGGAGGAAAATTATTATGTTTAAAAAGTACGTATATTAACGAAAATTTTAAAACAGCGACTGCTTTGAAATGAAGAGAGGCAACCAAATATTCATTCAATGAATTTTAAGCTTTAAAAAACCGCTGAGGTAAAAACTAAACGCCACAGTTAAATCACAAAATTTCTCATCCCGGTACTGCGGATGAAAAATTTTATATTTACAAGAAATACGTATGAATACGAAAATTTTCTCAATAACTGCCGTTTGGAAATAAAAGGAAAACACAAATTTACAATTAAAACAAAAAGGCTTTCAAAAAAACCCTCGGGGGAACAACTAAACGAGTCGCTTGAATCACGAAATTTCTTATCCCGGGACTGCGGCTAGAAAACGTTATGCTTGCAAGAAGTACGTATAAATTATACCATTTTCTCAAATACGACCGTTTTGAATGGTAAAGAAAGAACAAATTTTCATTTGATGAATGAAAAGCTTTTAGAAAAGCACTTGGAAGAAAAACTTACACGAAAATTGATTCACGAAATTTCTCATCCCGGGACTGCGGAGGAAAATTATTATGTTTAAAAAGTACGTATATCAACGAAACTTTCATAACAGCGACTGCTTTAAAAGGAAGGGAGGCAACCAAATATTCATTCAATGAATTTTAAGCTTTAAAAAACCGCTGAGGTAAACCTAAACGCCACAATTGAATCACAAAATTTCTCATCCCGGTACTTTGGATGAAAAATTTTATGTTTGCCAGAAATACGTTTGAATACGAAAGTTTTCCCAATAACTGCCATTTGGAAATGAAAAGAGTCACACATATTTACAATTAAAACTAACAGTCTTTCTAAAAAACCGTCGGGGGAACAACTAAACGAGTCGCTTGAATCACGAAATTTCTCATCCCGGGACTGCGGCTGGAAAACGTTATGCTTGCCAGAAATACGTATAAATGATACCATTTTCTCAAATACGACCAATTTGAATGGTAAAGAAAGAACAAATTTTCATTTGATGAATGAAAAGCTTTTAAAAAAGCACTTGGAAGAAAAATTTAGACAAGAATTGATTCGCGAAATTTTTCATCCCGGGACGGCGAAGGAAAATTATTATGTTTAAAAAATAAGAATATTAACGAAACTTTTATAACAGCGACTGCCTTTGAAGGAAGAAAGGCGACAAAATATTCATTCAATGAATTTTAAGCTTTAAAAAATCGCTGAGGTAAAAACTAAACGCCACAATTGAATCACAAAATTTCTTATCCCGGTACTGCGGATGAAAAATTTTGTTTGCAAGAAATACGTATGAATACGAAAATTTTCTCAATAACTGCCGTTTGGAAATGAAAAGAGTCACACAAATTTACAATTAAAACTAACAGGCTTTCAAAAAAACCCTCGGGGGAACAACTAAACGAGTCGCTTGAATCACGAAATTTCCAATCCAGGACTGCGGCTAGAAAACGAAATGCTTGCAAGAAATACGTTTAAATGATACCATTTTCTAAAAAACGACGATTTTGAAAGGTAAAGAAAGGAACAAATTTTCATTTGATAAATGAACAGCTTTTTAAAAAGCACTTGGTAGAAAAACTTACACGACAATTGATTTGCGAAATTTCTTATCCCGAACTTTCGGAAGAATATTATTATGTTTAATAAGTACGTATATTAACGAAACTTTTATAACAGCTAAGGCTTTGAAAGGAAGGGAGGCAACAAATTATTCAATCAATGAATTTTAAGCTTTAAAAAACCGCTGAGGTAAAAACTAAACGCAACAATTAAATCACAAAATTTCACAACCTGGTACTGCGGATGAAAAATATTGTTTGCAAGAAATACGTATGAATACGAAAATTTTCTCAATAACTGCCGTTTGGAACGGAAAAGAGTCACACAAATTTACAATTAAAACAAACAGGCTTTCAAAAAAACCCTCGGGGGAACAACGAAACGAGTCGCTTGAATCACGAAATTTCTCATCCCGGGACTGCGGCTGGAAAACGTTATGCTTGCAAGAAATACGTAAAAATGATACCATTTTCTAAAAAACGACGATTTTGAAAGGTAAAGAAAGGAACAAATTTTCATTTGATAAATGATCAGCTTTTTAAAAAGCACTTGGTAGAAAAACTTACACGACAATTGATTTGCGAAATTTCTCATCGCGGGCCTGCGGAGGAAAATTATTATGTTTAAAAAGTACGTATATTAACGAAACTTTTATAACAGCGACTGCTTTGAAAGGAAGGGAGGCAACCAAATATTCATTCAATGAATTTTAAGCTTTAAAAAACCGCTGAGGTAAAAACTAAACGCAACAATAAAATCACAAAATTTCTCATCCCAGTACTGCGGATGAAAATTTTGTTTGCAAGAAATAAGTATGAATACGAAAAATTTCTAAATAACTAGCGTTTGGAAGTGAAAAGATTCACACAAATTTACAATTAAAACTAATAGGCTTTCAAAAAAACCCTCGGGGGAACAACGAAACGAGTCGCTTGAATCACGAAATTTCTCATCCCGCGACTGCGCCTGGAAAACGTTATGCTTGCAAGAAATACGTATAAATGATACCATTTTCTCAAAAACGACCGTTTTGAATGGTAAAGAAAAAACAAATTTTCATTTCATGAATAAAGAGCCTTTAAAAAAGCACTTGGAAGAAAAACTTACACGAAAATTGATTCGCGAAATTACTCATCCCGGGACTGCGGAGGAAAATTATTATGTTTAAAAAGTACGTATATTAACGAAAATTTTAAAACAGCGCCTGCTTTGAAATGAAGAGAGGCAACCAAATATTCATTCAATGAATTTTAAGCTTTAAAAAACCGCTGAGGTAAAAACTAAACGCCACAGTTAAATCACAAAATTTCTCATCCCGGTACTGCGGATGAAAAATTTTATATTTACAAGAAATACGTATGAATACGAAAATTTTCTCAATAACTGCCGTTTGGAAATAAAAGGAAAACACAAATTTACAATTAAAACAAAAAGGCTTTCAAAAAAACCCTCGGGGGAACAACTAAACGAGTCGCTTGAATCACGAAATTCCTTATCCCGGGACTGCGGCTAGAAAACGTTATGCTTGCAAGAAGTACGTATAAATTATACCATTTTCTCAAATACGACCGTTTTGAATGGTAAAGAAAGAACAAATTTTCATTTGATGAATGAAAAGCTTTTAGAAAAGCACTTGGAAGAAAAACTTACACGAAAATTGATTCACGAAATTTCTCATCCCGGGACTGCGGAGGAAAATTATTATGTTTAAAAAGTACGTATATCAACGAAACTTTCATAACAGCGACTGCTTTAAAAGGAAGGGAGGCAACCAAATATTCATTCAATGAATTTTAAGCTTTAAAAAACCGCTGAGGTAAACCTAAACGCCACAATTGAATCACAAAATTTCTCATCCCGGTACTTTGGATGAAAAATTTTATGTTTGCCAGAAATACGTTTGAATACGAAAGTTTTCCCAATAACTGCCATTTGGAAATGAAAAGAGTCACACATATTTACAATTAAAACTAACAGTCTTTCTAAAAAACCGTCGGGGGAACAACTAAACGAGTCGCTTGAATCACGAAATTTCTCATCCCGGGACTGCGGCTGGAAAACGTTATGCTTGCCAGAAATACGTATAAATGATACCATTTTCTCAAATACGACCAATTTGAATGGTAAAGAAAGAACAAATTTTCATTTGATGAATGAAAAGCTTTTAAAAAAGCACTTGGAAGAAAAATTTAGACAAGAATTGATTCGCGAAATTTTTCATCCCGGGACGGCGGAGGAAAATTATTATGTTTAAAAAATAAGAATATTAACGAAACTTTTATAACAGCGACTGCCTTTGAAGGAAGAAAGGCGACAAAATATTCATTCAATGAATTTTAAGCTTTAAAAAATCGCTGAGGTAAAAACTAAAAGCCACAATTGAATCACAAAATTTCTTATCCCGGTACTGCGGATGAAAAATTTTGTTTGCAAGAAATACGTATGAATACGAAAATTTTCTCAATAACTGCCGTTTGGAAATGAAAAGAGTCACACAAATTTACAATTAAAACTAACAGGCTTTCAAGAAAACCCTCGGGGGAACAACTAAACGAGTCGCTTGAATCACGAAATTTCCAATCCGGGACTGCGGCTAGAAAACGTAATGCTTGCAAGAAATACGTTTAAATGATACCATTTTCTAAAAAACGACGATTTTGAAAGGTAAAGAAAGGAACAAATTTTCATTTGATAAATGAACAGCTTTTTAAAAAGCACTTGGTAGAAAAACTTACACGACAATTGATTTGCGAAATTTCTTATCCCGAACTTTCGGAGGAATATTATTATGTTTAATAAGTACGTATATTAACGAAACTTTTATAACAGCTAAGGCTTTGAAAGGAAGGGAGGCAACAAATTATTCAATCAACGAATTTTAAGCTTTAAAAAACCGCTGAGGTAAAAACTAAACGCCACAATTGAATCACAAAATTTCTCATCCCGGTACTGCGGATGAAAAATTTAGTTTGCAAGAAAAATGAATGAATACGAAAATTTTCTCAATAACTGCCGTTGGGAAATGAAAAGGGTCACACAAATTTACAATTAAAACTAATAGGCTTTCAAAAAAACCCTCGGGGGAACAACGAAACGAGTCGCTTGAATCACGAAATTTCTCATCCCGGGACTGCGGCTGGAAAACGTTATGCTTGCAAGAAATACGTATAAATGATTCCATTTTCTCAAAAACGACCGTTTTGAATGGTAAAGAAAAAACAAATTTTCATTTGATGAATGAAAAGCTTTTAGAAAAATATAAGGAAGAAAAACTTACACGAAAATTGATTCACGAAATTTCTCATCCCGGGACTGCGGAGGAAAATTATTATGTTTAAAAAGTACGTATATTAACGAAACTTTTATAACAGCGACTGCTTTGAAAGGAAGGGAGGCAACCAAATATTCATTCAATGAATTTTAAGATTAAAAAAACCGCTGAGGTAAAAACTAAACGCCACAATTCAATCACAAAATTTCTCATCCCGGTACTGCGGATGAAAAATTTTATGTTTGCAAAAAATACCTTTGAATACGAAAGTTTTCCCAATAACTGCCGTTTGGAAATGAAAAGAGTAACACAAATTTACAATTAAAACTAACAGTCTTTATAAAAAAACCCTCGGGGGAACAACTAAACGAGTCGCTTGAATCACGAAATTTCTCAACCCGGGACTGCGGCTGGAAAACTTTATGCTTGCAAAAAATACGTATAAATGATACCATTTTCTCAAAAAGGACCGTTTTGAATGGTAAAGAAAGAACAAATTTTCTTTTGATGAATGAAAAGCTTTTATAAAAGCACTTGGAAGAAAAACTTACACGGAAATTGATTCGCGAAATTACTCATCGCGGGCAAGCGGAGGAAAATTATTACGTTTAAAAAGTACGTATATTAACGAAACTTTTATAACAGCGACTGCTTTGAAAGGAAGGGAGGAAACCAAATATTCATTCAATGAATTTTAAGATTTAAAAAACCGCTGAGGTAAAAACTAAACGCCACAATTCAATCACAATATTTCTCATCCCGGTACTGCGGATGAAAAATTTTATGTTTGCAAGAAATACCTTTGAATACGAAAGTTTTCCAATAACTGCCGTTTGGAAATGAAAAGAGTAACACAAATTTACAATTAAAACTAACAGTCTTTATAAAAAACCCTCGGGGGAACAATTAAACGAGTCGCTTGAATCACGAAATTTCGAATCCCGGGTCGTGGCTAGAAAACGTTATGCTTGCAAGAAATACGTATAAATGATACCATTTTCTCAAAAACGACAGTTTTGAAAGGTAAAGAAAGGAACAAATTTTCATTTGATGAATAAAGAGCCTTTAAAAAAGCACTTGGAAGAAAAATTTACACGGAAATTGATTCGCGAAATTTCTCATCACGGGCCTGCGGAGGAAAATTATTATGTTTAAAAAGTACGTATATTAACGAAACTTTTATAACAGCGACTGCTTTGAAAGGAAGGGAGGCCACCAAATATTCATTCAATGAATTTTAAGCTTTAAAAAACCGCTGAGGTAAAAACTAAACGCAACAATTAGATTACAAAATTTCTCATCCCGGTACTGCGGATGAAAATTTTTTTTGCCAGATATACGTACAATACGAAACTTTTCTCAATAACTGCCGTTTGGAAGTGAAAAGAGTCACACAAATTTACAATAAAAACTAATGGGCTTTCAAAAAAACCCTCGGGGGAACAACGAAACGAGTCGCTTGAATCACGAAATTTCTCATCCCGGGACTGCGGCTGGAAAACGTTATGCTTGCAAGAAGTACGTATAAATGATACCATTTTCTCAAATACGACCGTTTTGAATGGTAAAGAAAGAAAGAATTTTCATTTGATGAATGAAAAGCTTTTAGAAAAGCACTTGGAAGAAAAACTTACACGAAAATTGATTCACGAAATTTCTCATTCCGGGACTGCGGAGGAAAATTATTATGTTAAAAAAGTACGTGTATTAACGAAACTTTCATAACAGCGACTGCTTTAAAAGGAAGGGAGGCAACCAAATATTCATTCAATGAATTTTAAGCTTTAAAAAACCGCTGAGGTAAAAACTAAACGACACAATTGAATCACCAAATTTCTCATCCTGGTACTGCGGATGAAAAATTTTATGTTTGCTAGAAATACGTTTGAATACGAAAGTTTTCCCAATAACTGCCGTTTGGAAATGAAAAGAGTCACACATATTTACAATTAAAACTAACAGTCTTTCTAAAAAACCCTCGGGGGAACAACTAAACGATTCGCTTGAATCACGAAATTTCTCATCACGGGACTGCGGCTGGAAAACTTATGCTTGCAAGAAATACGTATAAATGATACCATTTTCTCAAAAACGACCGTTTTGATGGTAAAGAAAAAACAAATTTTCATTTGATAAATGAAAAGCTTTTAAAAAAGCACTTGGAAGAAAAATTTAGACAAGAATTGATTCGCGAAATTTTTCATCCCGGGACGGCGGAGGAAAATTATTATGTTTAAAAAATAAGAATATTAACGAAACTTTTATAACAGCGACTGCCTTTGAAGGAAGAAAGGCGACAAAATATTCATTCAATGAATTTTAAGCTTTAAAAAATCGCTGAGGTAAAAACTAAACGCCACAATTGAATCACAAAATTTCTTATCCCGGTACTGCGGATGAAAAATTTTGTTTGCAAGAAATACGTATGAATACGAAAATTTTCTCAATAACTGCCGTTTGGAAATGAAAAGAGTCACACAAATTTACAATTAAAACTAACAGGCTTTCAAAAAAACCCTCGGGGGAACAACTAAACGAGTCGCTTGAATCACGAAATTTCCAATCCAGGACTGCGGCTAGAAAACGAAATGCTTGCAAGAAATACGTTTAAATGATACCATTTTCTAAAAAACGACGATTTTGAAAGGTAAAGAAAGGAACAAATTTTCATTTGATAAATGAACAGCTTTTTAAAAAGCACTTGGTAGAAAAACTTACACGACAATTGATTTGCGAAATTTCTTATCCCGAACTTTCGGAAGAATATTATTATGTTTAATAAGTACGTATATTAACGAAACTTTTATAACAGCTAAGGCTTTGAAAGGAAGGGAGGCAACAAATTATTCAATCAATGAATTTTAAGCTTTAAAAAACCGCTGAGGTAAAAACTAAACGCAACAATTAAATCACAAAATTTCTCAACCTGGTACTGCGGATGAAAAATATTGTTTGCAAGACATACGTATGAATACGAAAATTTTCTCAATAACTGCCGTTTGGAACGGAAAAGAGTCACACAAATTTACAATTAAAACAAACAGGCTTTCAAAAAAACCCTCGGGGGAACAACGAAACGAGTCGCTTGAATCACGAAATTTCTCATCCCGGGACTGCGGCTGGAAAACCTTATGCTTGCAAGAAATACGTAAAAATGATACCATTTTCTCAAAAACGACCGTTTTGAATGGTAAAGAAAGAACAAATTTTCAATTGATGAATGAAAAGCTTTTAGAAAAATACTTGGAAGAAAAACTTACACGGAAATTGATTCGCGAAATTACTCATCGCGGGCCTGCGGAGGAAAATTATTATGTTTAAAAAGTACGTATATTAACGAAACTTTTATAACAGCGACTCCTTTGAAAGGAAGGGAGGCAACCAAATATTCATTAAATGAATTTTAAGCTTTAAAAAACCGCTGAGGTAAAAACTAAACGCAACAATAAAATCACAAAATTTCTCATCCCAGTACTGCGGATGAAAATTTTGTTTGCAAGAAATAAGTATGAATACGAAAATTTTCTAAATAACTAGCGTTTGGAAGTGAAAAGAGTCACACAAATTTACAATTAAAATTAATAGGCTTTCAAAAAAACCCTCGGGGGAACAACGAAACGAGTCGCTTGAATCACGAAATTTCTCATCCCGCGACTGCGCCTGGAAAACGTTATGCTTGCAAGAAATACGTATTAATGATACCATTTTCTCAAAAACGACCGTTTTGAATGGTAAAGAAAAAACAAATTTTCATTTCATGAATAAAGAGCCTTTAAAAAAGCACTTGGAAGAAAAACTTACACGAAAATTGATTCGCGAAATTACTCATCCCGGGACTGCGGAGGAAAATTATTATGTTTAAAAAGTACGTATATTAACGAAAATTTTAAAACAGCGACTGCTTTGAAATGAAGAGAGGCAACCAAATATTCATTCAATGAATTTTAAGCTTTAAAAAACCGCTGAGGTAAAAACTAAACGCCACAGTTAAATCACAAAATTTCTCATCCCGGTACTGCGGATGAAAAATTTTATATTTACAAGAAATACGTATGAATACGAAAATTTTCTCAATAACTGCCGTTTGGAAATAAAAGGAAAACAAATTTACAATTAAAACAAAAAGGCTTTCAAAAAAACCCTCGGGGGAACAACTAAACGAGTCGCTTGAATCACGAAATTTCTTATCCCGGGACTGCGGCTAGAAAACGTTATGCTTGCAAGAAGTACGTATAAATTATACCATTTTCTCAAATACGACCGTTTTGAATGGTAAAGAAAGAACAAATTTTCATTTGATGAATGAAAAGCTTTTAGAAAAGCACTTGGAAGAAAAACTTACACGAAAATTGATTCGCGAAATTTCTCATCCCGGGACTGCGGAGGAAAATTATTATGTTTAAAAAGTACGTATATCAACGAAACTTTCATAACAGCGACTGCTTTAAAAGGAAGGGAGGCAACCAAATATTCATTCAATGAATTTTAAGCTTTAAAAAACCGCTGAGGTAAACCTAAACGCCACAATTGAATCACAAAATTTCTCATCCCGGTACTTTGGATGAAAAATTTTATGTTTGCCAGAAATACGTTTGAATACGAAAGTTTTCCCAATAACTGCCATTTGGAAATGAAAAGAGTCACACATATTTACAATTAAAACTAACAGTCTTTCTAAAAAACCCTCGGGGGAACAACTAAACGAGTCGCTTGAATCACGAAATTTCTCATCCCGGGACTGCGGCTGGAAAACGTTATGCTTGCCAGAAATACGTATAAATGATACCATTTTCTCAAATACGACCAATTTGAATGGTAAAGAAAGAACAAATTTTCATTTGATGAATGAAAAGCTTTTAAAAAAGCACTTGGAAGAAAAATTTAGACAAGAATTGATTCGCGAAATTTTTCATCCCGGGACGGCGGAGGAAAATTATTATGTTTAAAAAATAAGAATATTAACGAAACTTTTATAACAGCGACTGCCTTTGAAGGAAGAAAGGCGACAAAATATTCATTCAATGAATTTTAAGCTTTAAAAAATCGCTGAGGTAAAAACTAAAAGCCACAATTGAATCACAAAATTTCTTATCCCGGTACTGCGGATGAAAAATTTTGTTTGCAAGAAATACGTATGAATACGAAAATTTTCTCAATAACTGCCGTTTGGAAATGAAAAGAGTCACACAAATTTACAATTAAAACTAACAGGCTTTCAAGAAAACCCTCGGGGGAACAACTAAACGAGTCGCTTGAATCACGAAATTTCCAATCCGGGACTGCGGCTAGAAAACGTAATGCTTGCAAGAAATACGTTTAAATGATACCATTTTCTAAAAAACGACGATTTTGAAAGGTAAAGAAAGGAACAAATTTTCATTTGATAAATGATCAGCTTTTTAAAAAGCACTTGGTAGAAAAACTTACACGACAATTGATTTGCGAAATTTCTTATCCCGAACTTTCGGAGGAATATTATTATGTTTAATAAGTACGTATATTAACGAAACTTTTATAACAGCTAAGGCTTTGAAAGGAAGGGAGGCAACAAATTATTCAATCAACGAATTTTAAGCTTTAAAAAACCGCTGAGGTAAAAACTAAACGCAACAATTAAATCACAAAATTTCTCAACCTGGTACTGCGGATGAAAAATATTGTTTGCAAGAAATACGTATGAATACGAAAATTTTCTCAATAACTGCCGTTTGAAACGGAAAAGAGTCACACAAATTTACAATTAAAACAAACAGGCTTTCAAAAAAACCCTCGGGGAACAACGAAACGAGTCGCTTGAATCACGAAATTTCTCATCCCGCGACTGCGGCTGGAAAACGTTATGCTTGCAAGAAATACGTATAAATGATACCATTTTCTCAAAAACGACCGTTTTGAATGGTAAAGAAAAAACAAATTTTCATTTCATGAATAAACAGCCTTTAAAAAAGCACTTGGAAGAAAAACTTACACGAAAATTGATTCGCGAAATTACTCATCCCGGGACTGCGGAGGAAAATTATTATGTTTAAAAAGTACGTATATTAACGAAAATTTTAAAACAGCGACTGCTTTGAAATGAAGAGAGGCAACCAAATATTCATTCAATGAATTTTAAGCTTTAAAAAACCGCTGAGGTAAAAACTAAACGCCACAGTTAAATCAAAAAATTTCTCATCCCGGTACTGCGGATGAAAAATTTTATATTTACAAGAAATACGTATGAATACGAAAATTTTCTCAATAACTGCCGTTTGGAAATAAAAGGAAAACACAAATTTACAATTAAAACAAAAAGGCTTTCAAAAAAACCCTCGGGGGAACAACTAAACGAGTCGCTTGAATCACGAAATTTCTTATCCCGGGACTGCGGCTAGAAAACGTTATGCTTGCAAGAAGTACGTATAAATTATACCATTTTCTCAAATACGACCGTTTTGAATGGTAAAGAAAGAACAAATTTTCATTTGATGAATGAAAAGCTTTTAGAAAAGCACTTGGAAGAAAAACTTACACGAAAATTGATTCATAAAATTTCTCATCCCGGGACTGCGGAGGAAAATTATTATGTTTAAAAAGTACGTATATTAATGAAACTTTCATAACAGCGACTGCTTTAAAAGGAAGGGAGGCAACCAAATATTCATTCAATGAATTTTAAGGTTTAAAAAACCGCTGAGGTAAAAACTAAACGCCACAATTGAATCACAAAATTTCTCATCCCGGTACTGCGGATGAAAAATTTTATTTTTGCCAGAAATACGTTTGAATACGAAAGTTTTCCCAATAACTGCCGTTTGGAAATGAAAAGAGTCACACATATTTACAATTAAAACTAAGCGTTTTTCTAAAAAACCCTCGGGGGAACAACCAAACGAGTCGCTTGAATCACGAAATTTCTCGTCCCGGGACTGCGGCTGGAAAACGTTATGCTTGCAAGAAATACGTATACATGATACCATTTTCTCAAAAACGACCGTTTTGAATGGTAAAGAAAAAACAAATTTTCATTTGATGAATGAAAAGCTTTTAGAAAAGCACTTGGAAGAAAAACTTACACGAAAATTGATTCACGAAATTTCTCATCCCGGGACTGCGGAGGAAAATTATTATGTTTAAAAAGTACGTATATTAACGAAACTTTCATAACAGCGACTGCTTTAAAAGGAAGCGAGGCAACCAAATATTCATTCAATGAATTTTAAGCTTTAAAAAACCGCTGAGGTAAAAACTAAACGCCACAATTGAATCACAACATTTCTTATCCCGGTACTGCGGATGAAAAATTTTGTTTGCAAGAAATACGTATGAATACGAAAATATTCTCAATAACTGCCGTTTGGAAATGAAAAGAGTCACACAAATTTACAATAAAAACTAACAGGCTTTCAAGAAAACCCTCGGGGGACAACTAAACGAGTCGCTTGAATCACGAAATTTCTAATCCCGGGGCTGCGGCTAGAAAACGTTATGCTTGCAAGAAATACGTATAAATGATACCATTTTCTAAAAAACGACGATTTTGAAAGGTATAGAAAGGAACAAATTTTCATTTGATGAATAAAGAGCCTTTAAAAAAGCACTTGGAAGAAAAACTTACACGAAAATTGATTCGCGAAATTACTCATCCCGGGACTGCGGAGGAAAATTATTATGTTTAAAAAGTACGTATATTAACGAAAATTTTAAAACAGCGACTGCTTTGAAATGAAGAGAGGCAACCAAATATTCATTCAATGAATTTTAAGCTTTAAAAAACCGCTGAGGTAAAAACTAAACGCCACAGTTAAATCACAAAATTTCTCATCCCGGTACTGCGGATGAAAAATTTTATATTTACAAGAAATACGTATGAATACGAAAATTTTCTCAATAACTGCCGTTTGGAAATAAAAGGAAAACACAAATTTACAATTAAAACAAAAAGGCTTTCAAAAAAACCCTCGGGGGAACAACTAAACGAGTCGCTTGAATCACGAAATTTCTTATCCCGGGACTGCGGCTAGAAAACGTTATGCTTGCAAGAAGTACGTATAAATGATACCATTTTCTCAAATACGACCGTTTTGAATGGTAAAGAAAGAACAAATTTTCATTTGATGAATGAAAAGCTTTTAGAAAAGCACTTGGAAGAAAAACTTACACGAAAATTGATTCACCACATTTCTCATCCCGGGACTGCGGAGGAAAATTATTATGTTTAAAAAGTACGTATATCAACGAAACTTTCATAACAGCGACTGCTTTAAAAGGAAGGGAGGCAACCAAATATTCATTCAATGAATTTTAAGCTTTAAAAAACCGCTGAGGTAAAAACTAAACGCCACAATTGAATCACAAAATTTCTCATCCCGGTACTTTGGATGAAAAATTTTATGTTTGCCAGAAATACGTTTGAATACGAAAGTTTTCCCAATAACTGCCATTTGGAAATGAAAAGAGTCACACATATTTTCAATTAAAACTAACAGTCTTTCTAAAAAACCCTCGGGGGAACAACTAAACGAGTCGCTTGAATCACGAAATTTCTCATCCCGGGACTGCGGAGGAAAATTATTATGTTTAAAAAGTACGTATATCAACGAAACTTTCATAACAGCGACTGCTTTAAAAGGAAGGGAGGCAACCAAATATTCATTCAATGAATTTTAAGCTTTAAAAAACCGCTGAGGTAAAAACTAAACGCCACAATTGAATCACAAAATTTCTCATCCCGGTACTTTGGATGAAAAATTTTATGTTTGCCAGAAATACGTTTGAATACGAAAGTTTTCCCAATAACTGCCATTTGGAAATGAAAAGAGTCACACATATTTACAATTAAAACTAACAGTCTTTCTAAAAAACCCTCGGGGGAACAACTAAACGAGTCGCTTGAATCACGAAATTTCTCATTCCGGGACTGCGGAGGAAAATTATTATGTTTAATAAATAAGTATATTAACGAAACTTTCATAACAGCGACTGCCTTTAAAGGAAGAGAGGCGACCAAATATTCATTCAATGAATTTTAAGCTTTAAAAAACCGCTGAGGTAAAAACTAAACGCCACAATTGAATCACAAAATTTCTCATCCCGGTACTGCGGATGAAAAATTTTATATTTGCAAGAAATACGTTTAAACACGAAAATTTTCTTAATAACTGCCGTTTGGAAATGAAAAGTGTCCAACAAATTTACAATAAAAACTTACAGGCTTTCAAAAAAACCTTCGGGGGAACAACTAAAAGAGTCGCTTTAATCACGAAATTTTTAATCCCGGGACTGCGGCTGGAAAACATTATGCTTGCAAGAAATTCCTATAAATGATACCATTTTCTCAAAAACGACCGTTTTGAAAGGTTAAGAAAGGAACAAATTTTCATTTGATGAATGAAGAGCTTTTAAAAAAGCACTTGGTAGAAAAACTTACACGACAATTCATTCGCGAAATTTCTCATCCCGAATCTGCGGAGGAAAATTATTATGTTTAACAAATACGTATATTAACGAAACTTTTATAACAGCGGCTGCTTTGAAAGAAAGAGAGGCGACCAAATATTCATTCAATTAATTTTAAGCTTTAAAAAACCGCTGAGGAAAAACTAAACGCAACAATTGAATCGCAAAATTTCTCATCCCGGTACTGCGGATGAAAAATTTTGTTTGCAAGAAATACGTTTGAATACGGAAATTTTCTCAATAACTGCCTTTTGCATATGAAAGGAGTGAAACAAATTTACAATTAAAACTAACAGGCTTTCAAAAAAACCCTCGTTGGAACAACCAAACTAGTCGCTTGAATCACGAAATTTCTCATCGCGGGACTTCAGCGAGAAAACGTTATGCTTGCAAGAAATACGTATAAATGATACCATTTTCTCAAAAACGACCGTTTTGAATGGTAAAGAAAGAACAAATTTTCTTTTGATAAATGAAAAGCTTTTATAAAAGCACTTGGAAGAAAAATTTAGACAAGAATTGATTCGCGAAATTTTTCATCCCGGGACTGTGGAGGAAAATTATTATGTTTAAAAAATAAGTATATTAACGAAACTTTCATAACAGTGACTGCCGTTAAAGGAAGAGAGGCGACCAAATATGCATTCAATAAAGTTAAAGCTTTAAAAAACAGCTGACGTAAAATCTAAACGCCTCAATTGAATCACAAAATTTCTCATCCCGGTACTGCGGATGAAAAATTTTATGTTTGCAAGAAATACGTTTTAATACGTAAATTTTCTCAATAACTGCCGTTTGGAAATGAAAAGATTCAAACAAATTTACAATTAAAACAAACAGGCTTTTAAAAAAACCCTCGGGGGAACAACTACACCAGTGACCCTAATCACGAAATTTCACATCCCGGGAAAGCGGCTGGAAAACGTTATGCTTGCATGAAATACGTATAAATGATACCATATTTTCAAAAACGACCGTTTTGAAGGTTAAAGAAAAGAACAAATTTTCATTTCATGAATAAAGAGCCTTTAAAAAAGCACTTGGAAGAAAAACTTACACGAAAATTGATTCGCGAAATTACTCATCCCGGGACTGCGGAGGAAAATTATTATGTTTAAAAAGTACGTATATTAACAAAACTTTTAAATTAGCAACTGCTTTGAAATGAAGAGAGGCAACCAAATATTCATTCAATTAATTTTAAGCTTTAAAAAACCGCTGAGGTAAAAACTAAACGCCAGAATTAAATCACAAAATTTGTCATCCCGGTACTGCGGATGAAAAATTTTATATTTACAAGAAATACGTTTGAATACGAAAGTTTTCACAATAACTGCCGTTTGGAAATGAAAAGTCACACATATTTACAATTAAAACTAACAGTCTCTCTAAAAAACCCTCGGGGGAACAACTAAACGAGTCGCTTGAATCACGAAATTTCTCATCCCGGGACTGCGGAGGAAAATTATTATGTTTAAAAAATAAGTATATTAACGAAACTTTCATAACAGCGACTGCCTTTAAAGGAAGAGAGGCGACCAAATATTCATTCAATGAATTTTAAGCTTTAAAAAACCGCTGAGGTAAAAACTAAACGCCACAATTGAATCACAAAATTTCTCATCCCGGTACTGCGGATGAAAAATTTTATGTTTGCAAGAAATACGTTTAAACACGAAAATTTTCTTAATAACTGCCGTTTGGAAATGTAAAGTGTCAAACAAATTTACAATAAAAACTTACAGGCTTTCAAAAAAACCTTCGGGGGAACAACTAAAAGAGTCGCTTTAATCACGAAATTTTTAATCCCGGGACTTAGGCTGGAAAACATTATGCTTGCAAGAAATTCCTATAAATGATACCATTTTCTCAAAAACGACCGTTTTGAAAGGTTAAGAAAGGAACAAATTTTCATTTGATGAATGAAGAGCTTTTAAAAAAGCACTTGGTAGAAAAACTTACACGACAATTCATTCGCGAAATTTCTCATCCCGAATTTGCGGAGGAAAATTATTATGTTTAACAAATACGTATATTAACGAAACTTTTATAACAGCGGCTGCTTTGAAAGAAAGAGAGGCGACCAAATATTCATTCAATTAATTTTAAGCTTTAAAAAACCGCTGAGGAAAAACTAAACGCAACAATTGAATCGCAAAATTTCTCATCCCGGTACTGCGGATGAAAAATTTTATGTTTGCAAGAAATACGTTTGAATACGGAAATTTTCTCAATAACTGCCTTTTGCATATGAAAGGAGTGAAACAAATTTACAATTAAAACTAACAGGCTTTCAAAAAAACCCTCGGGGGAACAACGAAACGAGTCGCTTGAATCACGAAATTTCTCATCCCGGGACTGCGGCTGGAAAACGTTATGCTTGCAAGAAATACGTATAAATGATACCATTTTCTCAAAAACGACCGTTTTGAATGGTAAAGAAAGAACAAATTTTCATTTAATGAATGAAAAACTTTTAAAAAAGCACTTCGAAGAAAAATTTAGAGAACAATTGATTCGCGAAATTTTTCATCCCGGGACTGCGGAGGAAAATTTTTATGTTAAAAAAATAAGTATATTAACAAAACTTTCATAACAGCGACTTCCTTTAAAGGAAGAGAGGCGACCAAATACTCATTCAATGAATTTTAAGCTTTAAAAAACCGCTGAGGTAAAAACTAAACGCCACAATTGAATCACAAAATTTCTCATCCCGGTACAGCGGATGAAAAATTTTGTTTGCAAGAAATACGTATGAATACGAAAATTTTCTCAATAACTGCCGTTCGGAAATGAAAAGAGTCACACAAATTTACAATTTAAACTAACAGGCTTTCAAGAGAACCCTCGGGGGAACAACTTAACGAGTCGCTTGAATCACGAAATTTCCAATCCGGGACTGCGGCTAGAAAACGTTATGCTTGCAAGAAATACATATAAATGATACCATTTTCTAAAAAACGACGATTTTGAAAGGTAAAGAAAGGAACAAATTTTCATTTGATAAATGAAGAGCTTTTTAAAAAGCACTTGTTAGAAAAACTTACACGACAATTGATTTGCGAAATTTCTTATCCCGAACTTTCGGAGGAATATTATTATGTTTAATAAGTACGTATATTAACGAAACTTTTATAACAGGTAAGGCTTTGAAAGGAAGGGAGGCAACAAAATATTCAATCAATGAATTTTAAGCTTTAAAAAACCGCTGAGAAAATAACTAAACGCAACAATTAAATCACAAAATTTCTCAACCCGGTACTGCGGATGAAAAATTTTGTTTGCAAGAAATACGTATGAATACGAAAATTTTCTCAATCACTGCCGTTTGGAACGGAAAAGAGTCACACAAATTTACAATTAAAGCTAACAGGCTTTCAAAAAAACCTTTGGGGGAACAACGAAATGAGTCGCTTGAATCATGAAATTTCTCATCCCGGGACTGCGGCTGGAAAACGTTATGCTTGCAAGAAATACGTAAAAATGATACCATTTTCTCAAAAACGACCGTTTTGAATGGTAAAGCAAGAACATATTTTAATTTGATGAATGAAAAACTTTTAAAAAAGCACTTGGAAGAAAAATTTAGAGAACAATTGATTCGCGAAATTTTTCATCCCGGGACTGTGGAGGAAAATTATTATGTTTAAAAAATAAGTATATTAACGAAACTTTCATAACAGCGACTGCCGTTAAAGGAAGAGAGGCGACCAAATATTCATTCAATAAAGTTAAAGCTTTAAAAAACAGCTGACGTAAAATCTAAACGCCTCAATTGAATCACAAAATTTCTCATCCCGGTACTGCGGATGAAAAATTTTATGTTTGCAAGAAATACGTTTTAATACGAAAATTTTCTCAATAACTGCCGTTTGGAAATGAAAAGATTCAAACAAATTTACAATTAAAACAAACAGGCTTTTAAAAAAACCCTCGGGGGAACAACTACACCAGTGACCCTAATCACGAAATTTCTCATCCCGGGACTGCGGCTGGAGAACGTTATGCTTGCAAGAAATACGTAAAAATGATACCATTTTCTCAAAAACGACCGTTTTGAATGGTAAAGAAAGAACATATTTTAATTTGACGAATGAAAAGCTTTTAGAAAAGCACTTGGAAGAAAAACTTACACGAAAATTGATTCGCGAAATTACTCATCCCGGGACTGCGGAGGAAAATTATTATGTTTAAAAAGTACGTATATTAACAAAACTTTTAAAACAGCAACTGCTTTGAAATGAAGAGAGGCAACCAAATATTCATTCAATGAATTTTAAGCTTTAAAAAACCGCTGAGGTAAAAACTAAACGCCAGAATTAAATCACAAAATTTCTCATCCCGGTACTGCGGATAAAAAATTTTATATTTACAAGAAATACGTATGAATACGAAAATTTTCTCCATAACTGCCGTTTGGAAATAAAAGGAAAACACAAATTTACAATTAAAACAAAAAGGCTTTCAAAAAAACCCTCGGGGGAACAACTTAACGAGTCGCTTGAATCACGAAATTTCTTATCCCGGGACTGCGCAGGAAAATTATTATGTTTAAAAAGTTCGTATATTAACGAAACTTTCATAACAGCGACTGCTTTAAAAGGAAGGGAGGCAACAAAATATTCCTTAAATGAATTTTAAGCTTTAAAAAACCGTTGAGGTAAAAACTAAACGCCACAATTGAATCACAAAATTTCTCATCCCAGTACTGCGGATGAAAAATTTTATGTTTGCCAGAAATACGTTTGAATACGAAAGTTTTCCCAATAACTGCCGTTTGGAAATGAAAAGTCACACATATTTACAATTAAAACTAACAGTCTCTCTAAAAAACCCTCGGGGGAACAACTAAACGAGTCGCTTGAATCACGAAATTTCTCATCCCGGGACTGCGGAGGAAAACTATTATGTTTAAAAAATAAGTATATTTACGAAACTTTCATAACAGCGACTGCCTTTAAAGGAAGAGAGGCGACCAAATATTCATTCAATGAATTTTAACCTTTAAAAAACCGCTGAGGTAAAAACTAAACGTCACAATTGAATCACAAAATTTCTCATCCCGGTACTGCGGATGAAAAATTTTATGTTTGCAAGAAATACGTATGAATACGAAAATTTTCTCAATAACTGCCGTTTGGAAATGAAAAGAGTCACTCAAATTTACAATTAAAACTAACAGGCTTTCAAAAAACCCTCGGGGGAACAACTAAACGAGTCGCTTGAATCACGAAATTTCTAATCCCGGGACTGCGGCTAGAAAACGTTATGCTTGCAAGAAATACGTATAAATGATACCATTTTCTCAAAAACGACCGTTTTGAATGGTAAAGAAAGAACAAATTTTCATTTAATGAATGAAAAGCTTTTAGAAAAATACTTGGAAGAAAAACTTACACGGAAATTGATTCGCGAAATTACTCATCGCGGGCCTGCGGAGGAAAATTATTATGTTTGATAAGTACGTATATAAACAAAACTTTTATAACAGCTAATGCTTTGAAAGGAAGGGAGGCAACAAAATATTCATTCAATGAATGTTAAGCTTTAAAAAACCGCTGAGGTAAAAACTAAACGCAACCATTAAATCACAAAATTTCTCATCCCAGTACTGCGGATGAAAAATTTTGTTTGCAAGAAATACGTATGAATACGAAAATTTTCTCAATAACCGCCATTTGGAACGGAAAAGAGTCACACAAATTTACAATTAAAACTAACAGTCTTTATAAAAAACCCTCGGGGGAACAACCAAACGAGTCGCTTGAATCACGAAATTTCTCATCCCGGGACTGCGGCGGGAAAACTTTATGCTTGCAAAAAATACGTAAAAATGATACCATTTTCTCAAAAACGACCGTTTTGAATGGTATAGAAAGAACAAATTTTCATTTGATGAATGAAAAGCTTTTAAAAAAGCACTTCGAAGAAAAATTTAGACAAGAATTGATTCGCGAAATTTTTCATCCCGGGACTGCGGAGGAAAATTATTATGTTTAAAAAATAAGTATATTAACGAAACTTTCATAACAGCGACTGCCTTTAAAGGAAGAGAGGCGACCAAATATTCATTCAATGAATTTTAAGCTTTAAAAAACCGCTGAGGTAAAAACTAAACGCCACAATTGAATCACAAAATTTCTCATCCCGGTACTGCGGATGAAAAATTTTATGTTTGCAAGAAATACGTTTAAACACGAAAATTTTCTTAATAACTGCCGTTTGGAAATGTAAAGTGTCAAACAAATTTACAATAAAAACTTACAGGCTTTCAAAAAAACCTTCGGGGGAACAACTAAAAGAGTCGCTTTAATCACGAAATTTTTAATCCCGGGACTTAGGCTGGAAAACATTATGCTTGCAAGAAATTCCTATAAATGATACCATTTTCTCAAAAACGACCGTTTTGAAAGGTTAAGAAAGGAACAAATTTTCATTTGATGAATGAAGAGCTTTTAAAAAAGCACTTGGTAGAAAAACTTACACGACAATTCATTCGCGAAATTTCTCATCCCGAATTTGCGGAGGAAAATTATTATGTTTAACAAATACGTATATTAACGAAACTTTTATAACAGCGGCTGCTTTGAAAGAAAGAGAGGCGACCAAATATTCATTCAATTAATTTTAAGCTTTAAAAAACCGCTGAGGAAAAACTAAACGCAACAATTGAATCGCAAAATTTCTCATCCCGGTACTGCGGATGAAAAATTTTATGTTTGCAAGAAATACGTTTGAATACGGAAATTTTCTCAATAACTGCCTTTTGCATATGAAAGGAGTGAAACAAATTTACAATTAAAACTAACAGGCTTTCAAAAAAACCCTCGGGGGAACAACGAAACGAGTCGCTTGAATCACGAAATTTCTCATCCCGGGACTGCGGCTGGAAAACGTTATGCTTGCAAGAAATACGTATAAATGATACCATTTTCTCAAAAACGACCGTTTTGAATGGTAAAGAAAGAACAAATTTTCATTTAATGAATGAAAAACTTTTAAAAAAGCACTTCGAAGAAAAATTTAGAGAACAATTGATTCGCGAAATTTTTCATCCCGGGACTGCGGAGGAAAATTTTTATGTTAAAAAAATAAGTATATTAACAAAACTTTCATAACAGCGACTTCCTTTAAAGGAAGAGAGGCGACCAAATACTCATTCAATGAATTTTAAGCTTTAAAAAACCGCTGAGGTAAAAACTAAACGCCACAATTGAATCACAAAATTTCTCATCCCGGTACAGCGGATGAAAAATTTTGTTTGCAAGAAATACGTATGAATACGAAAATTTTCTCAATAACTGCCGTTCGGAAATGAAAAGAGTCACACAAATTTACAATTTAAACTAACAGGCTTTCAAGAGAACCCTCGGGGGAACAACTTAACGAGTCGCTTGAATCACGAAATTTCCAATCCGGGACTGCGGCTAGAAAACGTTATGCTTGCAAGAAATACATATAAATGATACCATTTTCTAAAAAACGACGATTTTGAAAGGTAAAGAAAGGAACAAATTTTCATTTGATAAATGAAGAGCTTTTTAAAAAGCACTTGTTAGAAAAACTTACACGACAATTGATTTGCGAAATTTCTTATCCCGAACTTTCGGAGGAATATTATTATGTTTAATAAGTACGTATATTAACGAAACTTTTATAACAGGTAAGGCTTTGAAAGGAAGGGAGGCAACAAAATATTCAATCAATGAATTTTAAGCTTTAAAAAACCGCTGAGAAAATAACTAAACGCAACAATTAAATCACAAAATTTCTCAACCCGGTACTGCGGATGAAAAATTTTGTTTGCAAGAAATACGTATGAATACGAAAATTTTCTCAATCACTGCCGTTTGGAACGGAAAAGAGTCACACAAATTTACAATTAAAGCTAACAGGCTTTCAAAAAAACCTTTGGGGGAACAACGAAATGAGTCGCTTGAATCATGAAATTTCTCATCCCGGGACTGCGGCTGGAAAACGTTATGCTTGCAAGAAATACGTAAAAATGATACCATTTTCTCAAAAACGACCGTTTTGAATGGTAAAGCAAGAACATATTTTAATTTGATGAATGAAAAACTTTTAAAAAAGCACTTGGAAGAAAAATTTAGAGAACAATTGATTCGCGAAATTTTTCATCCCGGGACTGTGGAGGAAAATTATTATGTTTAAAAAATAAGTATATTAACGAAACTTTCATAACAGCGACTGCCGTTAAAGGAAGAGAGGCGACCAAATATTCATTCAATAAAGTTAAAGCTTTAAAAAACAGCTGACGTAAAATCTAAACGCCTCAATTGAATCACAAAATTTCTCATCCCGGTACTGCGGATGAAAAATTTTATGTTTGCAAGAAATACGTTTTAATACGAAAATTTTCTCAATAACTGCCGTTTGGAAATGAAAAGATTCAAACAAATTTACAATTAAAACAAACAGGCTTTTAAAAAAACCCTCGGGGGAACAACTACACCAGTGACCCTAATCACGAAATTTCTCATCCCGGGACTGCGGCTGGAGAACGTTATGCTTGCAAGAAATACGTAAAAATGATACCATTTTCTCAAAAACGACCGTTTTGAATGGTAAAGAAAGAACATATTTTAATTTGACGAATGAAAAGCTTTTAGAAAAGCACTTGGAAGAAAAACTTACACGAAAATTGATTCGCGAAATTACTCATCCCGGGACTGCGGAGGAAAATTATTATGTTTAAAAAGTACGTATATTAACAAAACTTTTAAAACAGCAACTGCTTTGAAATGAAGAGAGGCAACCAAATATTCATTCAATGAATTTTAAGCTTTAAAAAACCGCTGAGGTAAAAACTAAACGCCAGAATTAAATCACAAAATTTCTCATCCCGGTACTGCGGATAAAAAATTTTATATTTACAAGAAATACGTATGAATACGAAAATTTTCTCCATAACTGCCGTTTGGAAATAAAAGGAAAACACAAATTTACAATTAAAACAAAAAGGCTTTCAAAAAAACCCTCGGGGGAACAACTTAACGAGTCGCTTGAATCACGAAATTTCTTATCCCGGGACTGCGCAGGAAAATTATTATGTTTAAAAAGTTCGTATATTAACGAAACTTTCATAACAGCGACTGCTTTAAAAGGAAGGGAGGCAACAAAATATTCCTTAAATGAATTTTAAGCTTTAAAAAACCGTTGAGGTAAAAACTAAACGCCACAATTGAATCACAAAATTTCTCATCCCAGTACTGCGGATGAAAAATTTTATGTTTGCCAGAAATACGTTTGAATACGAAAGTTTTCCCAATAACTGCCGTTTGGAAATGAAAAGTCACACATATTTACAATTAAAACTAACAGTCTCTCTAAAAAACCCTCGGGGGAACAACTAAACGAGTCGCTTGAATCACGAAATTTCTCATCCCGGGACTGCGGAGGAAAACTATTATGTTTAAAAAATAAGTATATTTACGAAACTTTCATAACAGCGACTGCCTTTAAAGGAAGAGAGGCGACCAAATATTCATTCAATGAATTTTAACCTTTAAAAAACCGCTGAGGTAAAAACTAAACGTCACAATTGAATCACAAAATTTCTCATCCCGGTACTGCGGATGAAAAATTTTATGTTTGCAAGAAATACGTATGAATACGAAAATTTTCTCAATAACTGCCGTTTGGAAATGAAAAGAGTCACTTAAAATTTACAATTAAAACTAACAGGCTTTCAAAAAACCCTCGGGGGAACAACTAAACGAGTCGCTTGAATCACGAAATTTCTAATCCCGGGACTGCGGCTAGAAAACGTTATGCTTGCAAGAAATACGTATAAATGATACCATTTTCTCAAAAACGACCGTTTTGAATGGTAAAGAAAGAACAAATTTTCATTTAATGAATGAAAAGCTTTTAGAAAAATACTTGGAAGAAAAACTTACACGGAAATTGATTCGCGAAATTACTCATCGCGGGCCTGCGGAGGAAAATTATTATGTTTGATAAGTACGTATATAAACAAAACTTTTATAACAGCTAATGCTTTGAAAGGAAGGGAGGCAACAAAATATTCATTCAATGAATGTTAAGCTTTAAAAAACCGCTGAGGTAAAAACTAAACGCAACCATTAAATCACAAAATTTCTCATCCCAGTACTGCGGATGAAAAATTTTGTTTGCAAGAAATACGTATGAATACGAAAATTTTCTCAATAACCGCCATTTGGAACGGAAAAGAGTCACACAAATTTACAATTAAAACTAACAGGCTTTCAAAAAAACCCTCGGGGGAACAACGAAACGAGTCGCTTGAATCACGAAATTTCTCATCCCGGGACTGCGGCTGGAAAACGTTATGCTTGCAAGAAATACGTATAAATGATACCATTTTCTCAAAAACGACCGTTTTTAATGGTAAAGAAAGAACAAATTTTAATTTAATGAATGAAAAACTTTTAAAAAAGCACTTCGAAAAAAAATATAGAAAACAATTGATTCGCGAAATTTTTCATCCCGGGACTGCGGAGGAAAATTTTTATGTTAAAAAAATAAGTATATTAACAAAACTTTAATTACAGCGAATTCCTTTAAAGGAAGAGAGGCGACCAAATACTCATTCAATGAATTTTAAGCTTTAAAAAACCGCTGAGGTAAAAACTAAACGCCACAATTGAATCACAAAATTTCTTATCCCGGTACAGCGGATGAAAAATTTTGTTTGCAAGAAATACGTATGAATACGAAAATTTTCTCCATAACTGCCGTTTGGAAATAAAAGGAAAACACAAATTTACAATTAAAACAAAAAGGCTTTCAAAAAAACCCTCGGGGGAACAACTTAACGAGTCGCTTGAATCACGAAATTTCTTATCCCGGGACTGCGGCTAGAAAACGTTATGTTTGCAAGAAGTTCGTATAAATGATACCATGATCTCAAATACGACCGTTTTGAATGGTAAAGAAAGAACAAATTTTCATTTGATGAATGAAAAGCTTTTAGAAAAGCACTTGGAAGAAAAACTTACACGAAAATTGATTCACGAAATTTCTCATCCCGGGACTGCGCAGGAAAATTATTATGTTTAAAAAGTACGTATATTAACGAAACTTTCATAACAGCGACTGCTTTAAAAGGAAGGGAGGCAACCAAATATTCATTCAATGAATTTTAAGCTTTAAAAAACCGCTGAGGTAAAAACTAAACGCCACAATTGAATCACAAAATTTCTCATCCCAGTACTGCGGATGAAAAATTTTATGTTTGCCAGAAATACGTTTGAATACGAAAGTTTTCCCAATAACTGCCGTTTGGAAATGAAAAGTGTCAAACAAATTTACAATAAAAACTTACAGGCTTTCAAAAAAACCTTCGGGGGAACAACTAAAAGAGTCGCTTGAATCACGAAATTTCTAATCCCGGGACTGCGGCTAGAAAACGTTATGCTTGCAAGAAATACGTATAAATGATACCATTTTCTCAAAAACGACCGTTTTGAATGGTAAAGAAAGAACAAATTTTCATTTGATGAATGAAAAGCTTTTAGAAAAATACTTGGAAGAAAAACTTACACGAAAATTGATTCACGAAATTTCTCATCCCGGGACTGCGGAGGAAAATTAATATGTTTAAAAAGTACGTATATTAACGAAACTTTTATAACAGCGACTGCTTTAACAGCAAGGGAGGCAACCAAATATTCATTCAATGAATTTTAAGATTTAAAAAACCGCTGAGGTAAAAACTAAACGCCACAATTCAATCACAAAATTTCTCATCCCGGTACTGCGGATGAAAAATTTTATGTTTGCAAGAAATACCTTTGAATACGAAAGTTTTCCCAATAACTGCCGTTTGGAAATGAAAAGAGTAACACAAATTTACAATTAAAACTAACAGTCTTTATAAAAAACCCTCGGGGGAACAACTAAACGAGTCGCTTGAATCACGAAATTTCTCATCCCGGGACTGCGGCTGGAAAACTTTATGCTTGCAAAAAATACGTATAAATGATACCATTTTCTCAAAAAGGACCGTTTTGAATGGTAAAGAAAGAACAAATTTTCTTTTGATGAATGAAAAGCTTTTATAAAAGCACTTGGAAGAAAAACTTACACGGAAATTTATTCGCGAAATTACTCATCGCGGGCCAGCGGAGGATAATTATTACGTTTAAAAAGTACGTATATTAACGAAACTTTTATAACAGCGACCGCTTTGAAAGGAAGGGAGGCAACCAAATATTCATTCAATGAATTATAAGATTTAAAAAACCCCTGAGGTAAAAACTAAACGCCACAATTCAATCACAAAATTTCTTTTCCCGGTACTGCGGATGAAAAATTTTATGTTTGCAAGAAATACCTTTGAATACGAAAGTTTTCCCAATAACTGCCGTTTGGAAATGAAAAGAGTAACACAAATTTACAATTAAAACTAACAGTCTTTATTAAAAACCCTCGGGGGAACAATTAAACGAGTCGCTTGAATCACGAAATTTCTAATCCCGGGTCGTGGCTAGAAAACCTTATGCTTGCAAGAAATACGTATAAATGATACCATTTTCTCAAAAACGACCGTTTTGAACGGTAAAGAAAGGAACAAATTTTCATTTGATGAATAAAGAGCCTTTAAAAAAGCACTTTGAAGAAAAATTTACACGGAAATTGATTCGCGAAATTTCTCATCCCGGGACTGCGGATGGAAAACATGCTTGGAAGAAATACGTTTAAATGATCCCATTTTCTCAAAAACGACCGTTTTGAATAGTAAAGAAAGAACAAATTATCATTTGATGAATGAAAAGATTTTAAAAAAGCACTTGAAAGAAAAATTTAGATAAGAATTGAATCGCGAAATTTCTCATCACGGGCCTGCGGAGGAAAGTTATTATGTTTAAAAAGTACGTATATTAACGAAACTTTTATAACAGCGACTGCTTTGAAAGGAAGGGAGGCCACCAAATATTCATTCAATGAATTTTAGGCTTTAAAAAACCGCTGAGGTAAAAACTAAACGCAACAATTAGATCACAAAATTTCTTATCCCGGTACTGCGGATAAAAATTTTTTTTGCCAGATATACGTATGAATACGAAACTTTTCTCAATAACTGCCGTTTGGAAGTGAAAAGAGTCACACAAATTTACAATAAAAACTAAAGGGCTTTCAAAAAAACCCTCGGGGGAACAACAAAACGAGTCGCTTGAATCACGAAATTTCTCATCCCGGGACTGCGGCTAGAAAACGTTATGCTTGCAAGAAATACGTATAAATGATACCATTTTCTCTAAAACGACCGTTTTGAAAAGTTAAGAAAGGAACAAATTTTCATTTGATGAATGAAAAGCTTTTAAAAAAGCACTTGGAAGAAAAACTTACACGAAAATTGATTCAAGAAATTTCTCATCCCGGGACTGCGGAGGAAAATTATTATGTTAAAAAAGGACGTATATTAACGAAGCTTTCATAACAGCGACTGCTTTAAAAGGAAGGGAGTCAACCAAATATTCATTCAATGAATTTAAACTTTAAAAAACCGCTGAGGAAAAAACTAAACGCCACAATTCAATCACAAAATTTCTCATCCCGGTACTGCGGATGAAAAATTTTATGTTTGCAAGAAATACGTTTGAATACGGAAATTTTCTGAATAACTGCCTTTTGCATATGAAAGGAGTGAAACAAATTTACAATTAAAACTAACAGTCTTTTTAAAAAACCCTCGGGGGAACATAAAACGAGTCGCTTGAATCACGAAATTTCTCATCCCGGGACTGCGGCTGGAAAACTTTATGCTTGCAAAAAATACGTATAAATGATACCATTTTCTCAAAAACGACCGTTTTGAATGGTAAAGGAAGAACAAATTTTCATTTGATGAATGAAAAGCTTTTAAAAAAGCACTTGGAAGAAAAATTTAGACAAAAATTGATTCGCGAAATTTTTCATCCCGTGACTGCGGAGGAAAATTATTATGTTTAAAAAATAAGTATATTAACGAAACTTTTATAACAGCGACTGCCTTTAAAGGAAGAGAGGCCACAAAATATTCATTCAATGAATTTTAAGCTTTAAAAAACCGCTGAGGTAAAACTAAACGCCACAATTCAATCACAAAATTTCTCATCCCGGTACTGCGGATGAAAAATTTTATGTTTGCAAGAAATACCTTTGAATACGAAAGTTTTCCAAATAACTGCCGTTTGGAAAAGAAAAGAGTAAAACAAATTTACAATTAAAACTAACAGTCTTTATAAAAAACCCTCGGGGGAACAACTAAACGAGTCGCTTGAATCACGAAATTTCTAATCCCGGGACTGCGGCTGGAAAACGTTATGCTTGAAAGAAATTCGTATAAATGATACCATTTTCTCTAAAACGACCGTTTTGAAAAGTTAAGAAAGAAACAAATTTTCATTTGATGAATAAAGAGCCTTTAAAAAAGCACTTGGAAGAAAAACTTACACGGAAATTAATTCGCGAAATTTCTCATCCCGGGCCTGCGGAGGAAAATTATTATGTTTAACAAATACGTATATTAACGAAACTTTTATAACAGCGGCTGCTTTGAAAGAAAGAGAGGCGACCAAATATTCATTCAATTAATTTTAAGCTTTAAAAAACCGCTGAGGAAAAACTAAACGCAACAATTGAATCGCAAAATTTTTCATCCCGGTACTGCGGATGAAAAATTTTATGTTTGCAAGAAATACGTTTGAATACGGAAATTTTCTCAATAACTGCCTTTTGCATATGAAAGGAGTGAAACAAATTTACAATTAAACTAACAGGCTTTCAAAAAAACCCTCGTTGGAACAAACAAACGAGTCGCTTGAATCACGAAATTTCTCATCGCGGGATTTCAGCGAGAAAACGTTATGCTTGCAAGAAATACGTATAAATGTTACCATTTTCTCAAAAACGACCGTTTTGAATGGTAAAGAAAGAACAAATTTTCTTTTGATGAATGAAAAGCTTTTATAAAAGCACTTGGAAGAAAAATTTAGACAAGAATTAATTCGCGAATTTTTTCATCCCGGGCCTGCGAAGGAAAATTATTATGTTTAAAAAATAAGTATATTAACGAAACTTTTATAACAGCGACTGCCTTTAAAGGAAGAGTGGCCACAAAATATTTATTCAATGAATTTTAAGCTTTAAAAAACCGCTGAGGTAAAAACTAAACGCCACAATTGAATCACAAAATTTCTCATCCCGGTACTGCGGATGAAAAATTTAGTTTGCAAGAAAAACGTATGAATACGAAAATTTTCTCAATAACTGCCGTTGGGAAATGAAAAGAGTCACACAAATTTACAATTAAAACTAACAGGCTTTCAAAAAAACCCTCGGGGGAACAACTAAACGAGTCGCTTGAATCACGAAATTTCTAATCCCGGGACTGCGGCTAGAAAACGTTATGCTTGCAAGAAATACGTATAAATGATACCATTTTCTGAAAAACGACCGTTTCGAATGGCAAAGAAAGAACAAATTTTCATTTGATGAATGAAAAGCTTTTAAAAAAGCACTTGGAAGAAAAACACGAAAATTGATTCGCGAAATTTTTCATCCCGGGACTGCGGAGGAAAATTATATGTGTAAAAAATAAGTATATTAACGAAACTTTCATAATAGCGACTGCCTTTAAAGGAAGAGAGGCGACCAAATATTCATTCAATGAATTCTAAGTTTTAAAAAACCGCTGAGGTAAAAACTAAACGCCACAATTGAATCACAAAATTTCTCATCCCGGTACTGCGGATGAAAAATTTTATTTTTGCAAGGAATACGTTTAAACACGAAAATTTTCTTAATAACTGCCGTTTGGAAATGAAAATTGTCAAACAAATTTACAATTAAAACTAACAGGCTTTATAAAAAACCCTCGGGGGAACAACTAAACGAGTCGCTTGAATCACGAAATTTCTCATCCCGGGACTGCGGCTGGAAAACTTTATGCTTGCAAAAAATACGTATAAATGATACCATTTTCTCAAAAACGACCGTTTTGAATGGTATAGAAAGAACAAATTTTCATTTGATGAATAAAGAGCCTTTAAAAAAGCACTTCGAAGAAAAACTTACACGGAAATTGATTCGCGAAATTTCTCATCACGGGCCTACGGAGGAAAATTATTATGTTTAAAAAGTACGTATATTAACGAAACTTTTATAACAGCGACTGCTTTGAAAGGAAGGGAGGCCACCAAATGTTCATTCAATGAATTTTAAGCTTTAAAAAACCGCTGAGGTAAAAACTAAACGCAACAATTAGATCACAAAATTTCTCATCCCGGTACTGCGGATGAAAATTTTGTTTGCCAGAAATACGTATGAATACGAAACTTTTCTCAATAACTGCCGTTTGGAAGTGAAAAGAGTCACACAAATTTACAATAAAAACTAATGGGCTTTCAAAAAAACCCTCGGGGGAACAACGAAACGAGTCGCTTGAATCACGAAATTTCTCATTCAGGGACTGCGGCTGGAAAACGTTAGGTTGCAAGAAATACGTATAAATGTTACCATTTTCTCAAAAACGACCGTTTTGAATAGTAAAGAAAGAACAAATTTTCATTTGATGAATGAAAGCTTTTAAAAAAGCACTTGGAAGAAAAACTTACACGAAAATTGATTCATGAAATTTCTCATCCCGGGACTGCGGAGGAAAATTATTATGTTTAAAAAGTACGTATATTAACGAAACTTTTATAACAGCGACTGCTTTGAAAGGAAGGGAGGCAACCAAATATTCATTCAACGAATTTTAAGCTTTAAAAAACCGCTGAGGTAAAACTAAACGCCACAATTGAATCACAAAATTTCTCATCCCGGTACTGCGGATGAAAAATTTTGTTTGCAAGAAAAACGTATGAATACGAAAATTTTCCCAAATACTGCCGTTGGGAAATGAAAGGAGTCACACAAATTTACAATTAAAACTAACAGGCTTTCAAAAAAACCCTCGGGGGAACAACTAAACGAGTCGCTTGAATCACGAAATTTCTAATCCCGGGTCGCGGCTAGAAAACGTTATGCTTGCAAGAAATACGAGGGTCATCCGGAAAGTAGTACCCGTTCGTGCCGCATAAAGTGCTGACGACGCGAGTAGCCGCTGGACGAGGTCAGATAGCTTTAGTGGCTTGTCTGCCTTCTCTGAGCCAAGTTGCGTGACGCTAGCATTGCCTGTGTTGTTTCTGTGATTGTTTACAATGTTTAAAAAAATTGAGAACGCCGCCAGTTGTGAAGTGAGGGCAGTGATTAAATTCCTCAATGCAAGAAACGTTCGCCCATGTGATATTCATCGCCAATTAAAGGAGGTGTATGGAGACAATGTAATGGACGAGTCGTCTGTTCGGCGGTGGTGTCGCAACTTCAACATGGGGAGGGGGAACACACACGACGATGAGCGTTCGGAGAGACCGTCTGTCATTACAGACCAACTGGTGAGCTCAGTTGACGAATTCGTGAGGAACGATCGGCGCGTCACAATTGATGACATCTGTGAGCATTTTCCCAATGTTTCTCGAACAATTGTTCATGAAATTGTTAAACACCATCTGCATTATGCAAAAATTTGTGCAAGATGGGTCCCTCGCGTATCTCAATGAGCTGGCGGCGAAGGACTATGCAGCAGGAATACAGAAACTTGACACACGTTATGACAAATGCCTTAATTTGCTTGGAGATTATGTTGAGAAGTAGTTTAAAGTATCCTCTTTCAAATAAAATTTTTTATGTTTGTTAATATTTACTTTTGTGTCTTTATTTCACGAACGGGTACTACTTTCCGGATGACCCTCGTACGTATAAATGATACCATTTTCTCAAAAACGACCGTTTTGAATGGTAATGAAAGAAACAAATTTTCATTTGATGAATAAAGAGCCTTTAAAAAAGCACTAGGAAGAAAAACTTACACGGAAATTAATTCGCGAAATTTCTCATCCCGGGCCTGCGGAGGAAAATTATTATGTTTAAAAAATACGTATATTAACGAAACTTTTATAAAAGCGAGTGCTTTGAAAGGAAGAAAGGCGACCAAATATTCATTCAATGAATTTTAAGCTTCAAAAAAACCGCTGAGGTTAAAACTAAACGCCACAATTAAATCACAAAATTTCTCATCACGGGACTGCGGATGAAAAATTTTATTTTTGCAAGAAATATGTTTGAATACAAAAGTTTTCCCAATAACTGCCGTTTTGAAAGGAAAGAAAAACACAAATTTACAATTAAAACTAACAGGCTTTCAAAAAAACCCTCGGGGGAACAACTAAACGAGTCGCTTGAATCACGAAATTTCTTATCCCGGGACTGCGGCTAGAAAACAATATGCTTGCAAGAAATACGTATAAATGATACCATTTTCTCTAAAACGACCGTTTTGAAAAGTTAAGAAAGAAACAAATTTTCATTTGATGAATGAAAAGCTTTTAAAAAAGCACTTGGAAGAAAAACTTACACTAAAATTGATTCACGAAATTTCTCTTCCCGGGACTGCGGAGGAAAATTATTATGTTTAAAAAGTAAGTATATTAACGAAACTTTTATAACAGCGACTGCTTTGAAAGGAAGGGAGGCAACCAAATATTCATTCAATGAATTTTAAGCTTTAAAAAACCGCTGAGGTAAAACTAAACGCCACAATTGAATCACAAAATTTCTCATCCCGGTACTGCGGATGAAAAATTTTGTTTGCAAGAAAAACGTATGAATACGAAAATTTTCCCAATAACTGCCGTTGGGAAATGAAAGGAGTCACACAAATTTACAATTAAACCTAACAGGCTTTCAAAAAAACCCTCGGGGGAACAACTATACGAGTCGCTTGAATCACGACATTTCTAATCCCGGGTCGCGGCTAGAAAACGTTATGCTTGCAAGAAATACGTATAAATGATACCATTTTCTCAAAAACGACCGTTTTGAATGGTAAAGAAAGGAACAAATTTTCATTTGATGAATAAAGAGCCTTTAAAAAAGCACTTGGAAGAAAAACTTACACGGAAATTAATTCGCGAAATTTCTCATCCCGGGCCTGCGGAGGAAAATTATTATGTTTAACAAATACGTATATTAACGAAACTTTTATAACAGCGGCTGCTTTGAAAGAAAGAGAGGCGACCAAATATTCATTCAATTAATTTTAAGCTTTAAAAAACCGCTGAGGAAAAACTAAACGCAACAATTGAATCGCAAAATTTCTCATCCCGGTACTGCGGATGAAAAATTTTGTTTGCAAGGAATACGTTTAAACACGAAAATTTTCTTAATAACTGCCGTTTGGAAATGAAAATTGTCAAACAAATTTACAATTAAAACTAACAGGTTTTATAAAAAACCCTCGGGGGAACAACTAAACGAGTCGCTTGAATCACGAAATTTCTCATCCCGGGACTGCGGCTGGAAAACTTTATGCTTGCAAAAAATACGTATAAATGATACCATTTTCTCAAAAACGACCGTTTTGAATGGTATAGAAAGAACAAATTTTCATTTGATGAATAAAGAGCCTTTAAAAAAGCACTTCGAAGAAAAACTTACACGGAAATTGATTCGCGAATTTCTCATCACGGGCCTACGGAGGAAAATTATTATGTTTAAAAAGTACGTATATTAACGAAACTTTTATAACAGCGACTGCTTTGAAAGGAAGGGAGGCCACCAAATGTTCATTCAATGAATTTTAAGCTTTAAAAAACCGCTGAGGTAAAAACTAAACGCAACAATTAGATCACAAAATTTCTCATCCCGGTACTGCGGATGAAAATTTTGTTTGCCAGAAATACGTATGAATACGAAACTTTTCTCAATAACTGCCGTTTGGAAGTGAAAAGAGTCACACAAATTTACAATAAAAACTAATGGGCTTTCAAAAAAACCCTCGGGGGAACAACGAAACGAGTCGCTTGAATCACGAAATTTCTCATTCAGGGACTGCGGCTGGAAAACGTTATGCTTGCAAGAAATACGTATAAATGTTACCATTTTCTCAAAAACGACCGTTTTGAATAGTAAAGAAAGAACAAATTTTCATTTGAAGAATGAAAGCTTTAAAAAAGCACTTGGAAGAAAAACACGAAAATTGATTCGCGAAATTTTTCATCCCGGGACTGCGGAGGAAAATTATATATTTAAAAAATAAGTATATTAACGAAACTTTCATAACAGCATCTGCCTTTAAAGGAAGAGAGGCGACCAAATATTCATTCAATGAATTTTAAGCTTTAAAAAACCGCTGAGGTAAAAACTAAACGCCACAATTGAATCACAAAATTTCTCATCCCGGTACTGCGGATGAAAAATTATATGTTTGCAAGAAATACGTTTAAACACGAAAATTTTCTTAATAACTGCCGTTTGGAAATGAAAAGTGTCAAACAAATTTACAATAAAACTTACAGGCTTTCAAAAAAACCTTCGGGGGAACAACTAAAAGAGTCGCTTTAATCACGAAATTTCTAATCCCGGGACTGCGGCTGGAAAACATTATGCTTGCAAGAAATTCGTATAAATGATAACATTTTCTCAAAAACGACCGTTTAGAAAGGTAAGGATAGGAACAAATTTTCATTTGATGAATAAAGAGCCTTTAAAAAAGCACTTCGAAGAAAAACTTACACGGAAATTGATTCGCGAAATTTCTCATCACGGGCCTACGGAGGAAAATTATTATGTTTAAAAAGTACGTATATTAACGAAACTTTTATAACAGCGACTGCTTTGAAAGGAAGGGAGGCCACCAAATATTCATTCAATGAATTTTAAGCTTTAAAAAACCGCTGAGGTAAAAACTAAACGCAACAATTAGATCACAAAATTTCTCATCCCGGTACTGCGGATGAAAATTTTTTTTGCCAGAAATACGTATGAAAACGAAACTTTTCTCAATAACTGCCGTTTGGAAGTGAAAAGAGACACAAATTTACAATAAAAACTAATGGGCTTTCAAAAAAACCCTCGGGGGAACAACGAAACGAGTCGCTTGAATCACGAAATTTCTCATCCCGGGACTGCGGCTGGAAAACGTTATGCTTGCAAGAAATACGTATAAATGTTACCATTTTCTCAAAAACGACCGTTTTGAATAGTAAAGAAAGAACAAATTTTCATTTGATGAATGAAAAGCTTTTAAAAAAGCACTTGGAAGAAAAACACGAAAATTGATTCGCGAAATTTTTCATCCCGGGACTGCGGAGGAAAATTATGTTTAAAAAATAAGTATATTAACGAAACTTTCATATCAGCGACTGCCTTTAAAGGAAGAGAGGCGACCAAATATTCATTCAATGAATTTTAAGCTTTAAAAAACCGCTGAGGTAAAAACTAAACGCCACAATTGAATCACAAAATTTCTCATCCCGGTACTGCGGATGAAAAATTTTATGTTTGCAAGAAATACGTTTAAACACGAAAATTTTCTTAATAACTGCCGTTTGGAAATGAAAAGTGTCAAACAAATTTACAATTAAAACTTACAGGCTTCCAAAAAAACCTTCGCGGGAACAACTAAAAGAGTCGCTTTAATCACGAAATTTCTAATCCCGGGACTGCGGCTGGAAAACATTATGCTTGCAAGAAATTCGTATAAATGATACCATTTTCTCAAAAACGACCGTTTTGAAAGGTTAAGAAAGGAACAAATTTTCATTTGATGAATGAAAAGCTTTTAAAAAAGCACTTGGTAGAAAAACTTACACGACAATTCATTCGCGAAATTTCTCATCCCGAATCTGCGGAGGAAAATTATTATGTTTAACAAATACGTATATTAACGAAACTTTTATAACAGCGGCTGCTTTGAAAGAAAGAGAGGCGACCAAATATTCATTCAATTAATTTTAAGCTTTAAAAAACCGCTGAGGAAAAACTAAACGCAACAATTGAATCGCAAAATTTCTCATCCCGGTACTGCGGATGAAAAATTTTATGTTTGCAAGAAATACGTTTGAATACGGAAATTTTCTCAATAACTGCCTTTTGCATATGAAAGGAGTGAAACAAATTTACAATTAAAACTAACAGGCTTTCAAAAAAACCCTCGTTGGAACAACCAAACGAGTCGCTTGAATAACGAAATTTCTGATCGCGGGACTTCAGCGAGAAAACGTTATGCTTGCAAGAAATACGTATAAATGATACCATTTTCTCAAAAACGATCGTTTTGAATGGTAAAGAAAGAACAAATTTTCTTTTGATGAATGAAAAGCTTTTATAAAATCACTTGAAAGAAAAATTTAGACAAGAATTGATTCGCGAAATTTTTCATCCCGGGACTGCGGAGGAAAATTATTATGTTTAAAAAATAAGTATATTAACGAAACTTTTATAACAGCAACTGCCTTTAAAGGAAGAGTGGCCACAAAATATTTATTCAATGAATTTTAAGCTTTAAAAAACCGCTGAGGTTAAAACTAAACGCCACAATTGAATCACAAAATTTCTCATCCCGGTACTGCGGATGAAAATTTTGTTTGCCAGAAATACGTATGAATACGAAACTTTTCTCAATAACTGCCGTTTGGAAGTGAAAAGAGTCACACAAATTTACAATAAAAACTAATGGGCTTTCAAAAAAACACTCGGGGGAACAACGAAACGAGTCGCTTGAATCACGAAATTTCTCATTCAGGGACTGCGGCTGGAAAACGTTATGCTTGCAAGAAATACGTATAAATGTTACCATTTTCTCAAAAACGACCGTTTTGAATAGTAAAGAAAAAACAAATTTTCATTTGATGAATGAAAAGCTTTTAAAAAAGCACTTGGAAGAAAAACACGAAAATTGATTCGCGAAATTTTTCATCCCGGGACTGCGGAGGAAAATTATATGTTTAAAAAATAAGTATATTAACGAAACTTTCATAACAGCGACTGCCTTTAAAGGAAGAGAGGCGACCAAATATTCATTCAATGAATTTTAAGCTTTAAAAAACCGCTGAGGTAAAAACTAAACGCCACAATTGAATCACAAAATTTCTCATCCCGGTACTGCAGATGAAAAATTTTATGTTTGCAAGAAATACGTTTAAACACGAAAATTTTCTTAATAACTGCCGTTTGGAAATGAAAAGTGTCAAACAAATTTACAATTAAAACTTACAGGCTTTCAAAAAAACCTTCGGGGGAACAACTAAAAGAGTCGCTTTAATCACGAAATTTCTAATCCCGGGACTGCGGCTGGAAAACATTATGCTTGCAAGAAATTCGTATAAATGATACCATTTTCTCAAAAACGACCGTTTTGAAAGGTTAAGAAAGGAACAAATTTTCATTTGATGAATGAAGAGCTTTTAAAAAAGCACTTGGTAGATAAACTTACACGACAATTCATTCGCGAAATTTCTCATCCCGAATCTGCGGAGGAAAATTATTGTTTAACAAATACGTATTTTAACCAAACTTTTATAACAGCGGCTGCTTTGAAAGAAAGAGAGGCGACCAAATATTCATTCAATTAATTTTAAGCTTTAAAAAACCGCTGAGGAAAAACTAAACGCAACAATTGAATCGCAAAATTTCTCATCCCGGTACTGCGGATGAAAAATTTTATGTTTGCAAGAAATACGTTTGAATACGGAAATTTTCTCAATAACTGCCTTTTGCATATGAAAGGAGTGAAACAAATTTACAATTAAAACTAACAGGCTTTCAAAAAAACCCTCGTTGGAACAACCAAACGAGTCGCTTGAATCACGAAATTTCTCATCGCGGGACTTCAGCGAGAAAACGTTATGCTTGCAAGAAATACGTATAAATGATACCATTTTCTTAAAAACGACCGTTTTGAATGGTAAAGAAAGAACAAATTTTCTTTTGATGAATGAAAAGCTTTTATAAAAGCACTTGGAAGAAAAATTTAGACAAGAATTGATTCGCGAAATTTTTCATCCCGGGACTGCGGAGGAAAATTATTATGTTTAAAAAATAAGTATATTAACCAAACTTTTATAACAGCGACTGCCTTCAAAGGAAGAGTGGCCACAAAATATTTATTCAATGAATTTTAAGCTTTAAAAAACCGCTGAGGTAAAAACTAAACGCCACAATTGAATCACAAAATTTCTCATCCCGGTACTGTGGATGAAAAATTTAGTTTGCAAGAAAAACGTATGAATACGAAAATTTTCTCAATAACTGACGTTGGGAAATGAAAAGAGTCACACAAATTTACAATTAAAACTAACAGGCTTTCAAAAAAACCCTCGGGGGAACAACTAAACGAGTCGCTTGAATCACGAAATTTCTAATCCCGGGACTTCGGCTAGAAAACGTTATGCTTGCAAGAAATACGTATAAATGATACCATTTTCTCAAAAACGACCGTTTTGAATGGTAAAGAAAGAACAAATTTTCATTTGATGAATGAAAAGCTTTTAGAAAAATACTTGGAAGAAAAACTTACACGGAAATTGATTCGCGAAATTACTCATCGCAGGCCTGCGGAGGAAAATTATTATGTTAAAAAAGTACGTATATTAACGAAACTTTTATAAAAGCGAGTGCTTTGAAAGGAAGAAAGGCGACCAAATATTCATTCAATGAATTTTAAGCTTCAAAAAAACCGCTGAGGTTAAAACTAAACGCCACAATTAAATCACAAAATTTCTCATCACGGGACTGCGGATGAAAAATTTTATTTTTGCAAGAAATATGTTTGAATACAAAAGTTTTCCCAATAACTGCCGTTTTAAAAGGAAAGAAAAACACAAATTTACAATTAAAACTAACAGGCTTTCAAAAAAACCCTCGGGGGAACAACTAAACGAGTCGCTTGAATCACGAAATTTCTTATCCCGGGACTGCGGCTAGAAAACAATATGCTTGCAAGAAATACGTATAAATGATACCATTTTCTCTAAAACGACCGTTTTGAAAAGTTAAGAAAGAAACAAATTTTCATTTGATGAATGAAAAGCTTTTAAAAAAGCACTTGGAAGAAAAACTTACACTAAAATTGATTCACGAAATTTCTCATCCCGGGACTGCGGAGGAAAATTATTATGTTTAAAAAGTAAGTATATTAACGAAACTTTTATAACAGCGACTGCTTTGAAAGGAAGGGAGGCAACCTAATATTCATTCAATGAATTTTAAGCTTTAAAAAACCGCTGAGGTAAAACTAAACGCCACAATTGAATCACAAAATTTCTCATCCCGGTACTGCGGATGAAAAATTTTGTTTGCAAGAAAAACGTATGAATACGAAAATTTTCCCAATAACTGCCGTTGGGAAATGAAAGGAGTCACACAAATTTACAATTAAAACTAACAGGCTTTCAAAAAAACCCTCGGGGGAACAACTAAACGAGTCGCTTGAATCACGAAATTTCTAATCCCGGGTCGCGGCTAGAAAACGTTATGCTTGCAAGAAATACGTATAAATGATACCATTTTCTCAAAAACGACCGTTTTGAATGGTAAAGAAAGGAACAAATTTTCATTTGATGCATAAAGAGCCTTTAAAAAAGCACTTGGAAGAAAAACTTACACGGAAATTAATTCGCGAAATTTCTCATCCCGGGCCTGCGGAGGAAAATTATTATGTTTAACAAATACGTATATTAACGAAACTTTTATAACAGCGGCTGCTTTGAAAGAAAGAGAGGCGACCAAATATTCATTCAATTAATTTTAAGCTTTAAAAAACCGCTGAGGAAAAACTAAACGCAACAATTGAATCGCAAAATTTCTCATCCCGGTACTGCGGATGAAAAATTTTATGTTTGCAAGAAATACGTTTGAATACGGAAATTTTCTCAATAACTGCCTTTTGCATATGAAAGGAGTGAAACAAATTTACAATTAAAACTAACAGGCTTTCAAAAAAACCCTCGGGGGAACAACTAAACGAGTCGCTTGAATCACGAAATTTCTAATCCCGGGACTGCGGCTAGAAAACGTTATGCTTGCAAGAAATACGTATAAATGATACCATTTTCTCAAAAACGACCGTTTCGAATGGCAAAGAAAGAACAAATTTTCATTTGATGAATGAAAAGCTTTTAAAAAAGCACTTGGAAGAAAAACACGAAAATTGATTCGCGAAATTTTTCATCCCGGGACTGCGGAGGAAAATTATATGTGTAAAAAATAAGTATATTAACGAAACTTTCATAATAGCGACTGCCTTTAAAGGAAGAGAGGCGACCAAATATTCATTCAATGAATTTTAAGTTTTTAAAACCGCTGAGGTAAAAACTAAACGCCACAATTGAATCACAAAATTTCTCATCCCGGTACTGCGGATGAAAAATTTTATGTTTGCAAGGAATACGTTTAAACACGAAAATTTTCTTAATAACTGCCGTTTGGAAATGAAAATTGTCAAACAAATTTACAATTAAAACTAACAGGCTTTATAAAAAACCCTCGGGGGAAAAACTAAACGAGTCGCTTGAATCACGAAATTTCTCATCCCGGGACTGCGGCTGGAAAACTTTATGCTTGCAAAAAATACGTATAAATGATACCATTTTCTCAAAAACGACCGTTTTGAATGGTATAGAAAGAACAAATTTTCATTTGATGAATAAAGAGCCTTTAAAAAAGCACTTCGAAGAAAAACTTACACGGAAATTGATTCGCGAAATTTCTCATCACGGGCCTACGGAGGAAAATTATTATGTTTAAAAAGTACGTATATTAACGAAACTTTTATAACAGCGACTGCTTTGAAAGGAAGGGAGGTCACCAAATGTTCATTCAATGAATTTTAAGCTTTAAAAAACCGCTGAGGTAAAAACTAAACGCAACAATTAGATCACAAAATTTCTCATCCCGGTACTGCGGATGAAAATTTTGTTTGCCAGAAATACGTATGAATACGAAACTTTTCTCAATAACTGCCGTTTGGAAGTGAAAAGAGTCACACAAATTTACAATAAAAACTAATGGGCTTTCAAAAAAACCCTCGGGGGAACAACGAAACGAGTCGCTTGAATCACGAAATTTCTCATTCAGGGACTGCGGCTGGAAAACGTTATGCTTGCAAGAAATACGTATAAATGTTACCATTTTCTCAAAAACGACCGTTTTGAATAGTAAAGAAAGAAGAAATTTTCATTTGAAGAATGAAAGCTTTTAAAAAAGCACTTGGAAGAAAAACACGAAAATTGATTCGCGAAATTTTTCATCCCGGGACTGCGGAGGAAAATTATATATTTAAAAAATAAGTATATTAACGAAACTTTCATAACAGCGACTGCCTTTAAAGGAAGAGAGGCGACCAAATATTCATTCAATGAATTTTAAGCTTTAAAAAACCGCTGAGGTAAAAACTAAACGCCACAATTGAATCACAAAATTTCTCATCCCGGTACTGCGGATGAAAAATTATATGTTTGCAAGAAATACGTTTAAACACGAAAATTTTCTTAATAACTGCCGTTTGGAAATGAAAAGTGTCAAACAAATTTACAATTAAAACTTACAGGCTTTCAAAAAAACCTTCGGGGGAACAACTAAAAGAGTCGCTTTAATCACGAAATTTCTAATCCCGGGACTGCGGCTGGAAAACATTATGCTTGCAAGAAATTCGTATAAATGATAACATTTTCTCAAAAACGACCGTTTTGAAAGGTAAGGATAGGAACAAATTTTCATTTGATGAATAAAGAGCCTTTAAAAAAGCACTTCGAAGAAAAACTTACACGGAAATTGATTCGCGAAATTTCTCATCACGGGCCTACGGAGGAAAATTATTATGTTTAAAAAGTACGTATATTAACGAAACTTTTATAACAGCGACTGCTTTGAAAGGAAGGGAGGCCACCAAATATTCATTCAATGAATTTTAAGCTTTAAAAAACCGCTGAGGTAAAAACTAAACGCAACAATTAGATCACAAAATTTCTCATCCCGGTACTGCGGATGAAAATTTTTTTTGCCAGAAATACGTATGAATACGAAACTTTTCTCAATAACTGCCGTTTGGAAGTGAAAAGAGACACAAATTTACAATAAAAACTAATGGGCTTTCAAAAAAACCCTCGGGGGAACAACGAAACGAGTCGCTTGAATCACGAAATTTCTCATCCCGGGACTGCGGCTGGAAAACGTTATGCTTGCAAGAAATACGTATAAATGTTACCATTTTCTCAAAAACGACCGTTTTGAATAGTAAAGAAAGAACAAATTTTCATTTGATGAATGAAAAGCTTTTAAAAAAGCACTTGGAAGAAAAACACGAAAATTGATTCGCGAAATTTTTCATCCCGGGACTGCGGAGGAAAATTATGTTTAAAAAATAAGTATATTAACGAAACTTTCATATCAGCGACTGCCTTTAAAGGAAGAGAGGCGACCAAATATTCATTCAATGAATTTTAAGCTTTAAAAAACCGCTGAGGTAAAAACTAAACGCCACAATTGAATCACAAAATTTCTCATCCCGGTACTGCGGATGAAAAATTTTATGTTTGCAAGAAATACGTTTAAACACGAAAATTTTCTTAATAACTGCCGTTTGGAAATGAAAAGTGTCAAACAAATTTACAATTAAAACTTACAGGCTTCCAAAAAAACCTTCGGGGGAACAACTAAAAGAGTCGCTTCAATCACGAAATTTCTAATCCCGGGACTGCGGCTGGAAAACATTATGCTTGCAAGAAATTCGTATAAATGATACCATTTTCTCAAAAACGACCGTTTTGAAAGGTTAAGAAAGGAACAAATTTTCATTTGATGAATGAAAAGCTTTTAAAAAAGCACTTGGTAGAAAAACTTACACGACAATTCATTCGCGAAATTTCTCATCCCGAATCTGCGGAGGAAAATTATTATGTTTAACAAATACGTATATTAACGAAACTTTTATAACAGCGGCTGCTTTGAAAGAAAGAGAGGCGACCAAATATTCATTCAATTAATTTTAAGCTTTAAAAAACCGCTGAGGAAAAACTAAACGCAACAATTGAATCGCAAAATTTCTCATCCCGGTACTGCGGATGAAAAATTTTATGTTTGCAAGAAATACGTTTGAATACGGAAATTTTCTCAATAACTGCCTTTTGCATATGAAAGGAGTGAAACAAATTTACAATTAAAACTAACAGGCTTTCAAAAAAACCCTCGTTGGAACAACCAAACGAGTCGCTTGAATAACGAAATTTCTGATCGCGGGACTTCAGCGAGAAAACGTTATGCTTGCAAGAAATACGTATAAATGATACCATTTTTTCAAAAACGATCGTTTTGAATGGTAAAGAAAGAACAAATTTTCTTTTGATGAATGAAAAGCTTTTATAAAATCACTTGAAAGAAAAATTTAGACAAGAATTGATTCGCGAAATTTTTCATCCCGGGACTGCGGAGGAAAATTATTATGTTTAAAAAATAAGTATATTAACGAAACTTTTATAACAGCAACTGCCTTTAAAGGAAGAGTGGCCACAAAATATTTATTCAATGAATTTTAAGCTTTAAAAAACCGCTGAGGTAAAAACTAAACGCCACAATTGAATCACAAAATTTCTCATCCCGGTACTGCGGATAAAAATTTTGTTTGCCAGAAATACGTATGAATACGAAACTTTTCTCAATAACTGCCGTTTGGAAGTGAAAAGAGTCACACAAATTTACAATAAAAACTAATGGGCTTTCAAAAAAACCCTCGGGGGAACAACGAAACGAGTCGCTTGAATCACGAAATTTCTCATTCAGGGACTGCGGCTGGAAAACGTTATGCTTGCAAGAAATACGTATAAATGTTACCATTTTCTCAAAAACGACCGTTTTGAATAGTAAAGAAAAAACAAATTTTCATTTGATGAATGAAAAGCTTTTAAAAAAGCACTTGGAAGAAAAACACGAAAATTGATTCGCGAAATTTTTCATCCCGGGACTGCGGAGGAAAATTATATGTTTAAAAAATAAGTATATTAACGAAACTTTCATAACAGCGACTGCCTTTAAAGGAAGAGAGGCGACCAAATATTCATTCAATGAATTTTAAGCTTTAAAAAACCGCTGAGGTAAAAACTAAACGCCACAATTGAATCACAAAATTTCTCATCCCGGTACTGCAGATGAAAAATTTTATGTTTGCAAGAAATACGTTTAAACACGAAAATTTTCTTAATAACTGCCGTTTGGAAATGAAAAGTGTCAAACAAATTTACAATTAAAACTTACAGGCTTTCAAAAAAACCTTCGGGGGAACAACTAAAAGAGTCGCTTTAATCACGAAATTTCTAATCCCGGGACTGCGGCTGGAAAACATTATGCTTGCAAGAAATTCGTATAAATGATAACATTTTTTCAAAAACGACCGTTTTGAAAGGTTAAGAAAGGAACAAATTTTCATTTGATGAATGAAGAGCTTTTAAAAAAGCACTTGGTAGAAAAACTAACACGACAATTCATTCGCGAAATTTCTCATCCCGAATCTGCGGAGGAAAATTATTGTTTAACAAATACGTATTTTAACCAAACTTTTATAACAGCGGCTGCTTTGAAAGAAAGAGAGGCGACCAAATATTCATTCAATTAATTTTAAGCTTTAAAAAACCGCTGAGGAAAAACTAAACGCAACAATTGAATCGCAAAATTTCTCATCCCGGTACTGCGGATGAAAAATTTTATGTTTGCAAGAAATACGTTTGAATACGGAAATTTTCTCAATAACTGCCTTTTGCATATGAAAGGAGTGAAACAAATTTACAATTAAAACTAACAGGCTTTCAAAAAAACCCTCGTTGGAACAACCAAACGAGTCGCTTGAATCACGAAATTTCTCATCGCGGGACTTCAGCGAGAAAACGTTATGCTTGCAAGAAATACGTATAAATGATACCATTTTCTTAAAAACGACCGTTTTGAATGGTAAAGAAAGAACAAATTTTCTTTTGATGAATGAAAAGCTTTTATAAAAACACTTGGAAGAAAAATTTAGACAAGAATTGATTCGCGAAATTTTTCATCCCGGGACTGCGGAGGAAAATTATTATGTTTAAAAAATAAGTATATTAACCAAACTTTTATAACAGCGACTGCCTTCAAAGGAAGAGTGGCCACAAAATATTTATTCAATGAATTTTAAGCTTTAAAAAACCGCTGAGGTAAAAACTAAACGCCACAATTGAATCACAAAATTTCTCATCCCGGTACTGTGGATGAAAAATTTAGTTTGCAAGAAAAACGTATGAATACGAAAATTTTCTCAATAACTGACGTTGGGAAATGAAAAGAGTCACACAAATTTACAATTAAAACTAACAGGCTTTCAAAAAAACCCTCGGGGGAACAACTAAACGAGTCGCTTGAATCACGAAATTTCTAATCCCGGGACTTCGGCTAGAAAACGTTATGCTTGCAAGAAATACGTATAAATGATACCATTTTCTCAAAAACGACCGTTTTGAATGGTAAAGAAAGAACAAATTTTTATTTGATGAATGAAAAGCTTTTAGAAAAATACTTGGAAGAAAAACTTACACGGAAATTGATTCGCGAAATTACTCATCGCGGGCCTGCGGAGGAAAATTATTATGTTTAAAAAGTACGTATATTAACGAAACTTTTATAACAGCGACTGCTTTGAAAGGAAGGGAGGCAACCAAATATTCATTCAATGAATTTTAAGCTTTAAAAAACCGCTGAGGTAAAAACTAAACGCCACAATTGAATCACAAAATTTCTCATCCCGGTACTGTGGATGAAAAATTTTGTTTGCAAGAAATACGTATGAATACGAAAATTTTCTCAATAACTAGCGTTTGGATGTGAAAAGAGTCACACAAATTTACAATTAAAACTAATAGGCTTTCAAAAAAACCCTCGGGGGAACAACGAAACGAGTCGCTTGAATCACGAAATTTCTCATCCCGGGACTGCGGCTGGAAAACGTTATGCTTGCAAGAAATACGTAAAAATGATACCATTTTCTCAAAAACGACCGTTTGGTTTGGTAAAGAAAAAACAAATTTTCATTTGATGAATGAAAAGCTTTTAGAAAAATACTTGGAAGAAAAACTTACACGAAAATTGATTCACGAAATTTCTCATCCCGGGACTGCGGCTGGAAAACGTTATGCTTGCAAGAAATACGTATAAATGTTACCATTTTCTCAAAAACGACCGTTTTGAATAGTAAAGAAAGAACAAATTTTCATTTGATGAATGAAAAGCTTTTAAAAAAGCACTTGGAAGAAAAACACGAAAATTGATTCGCGAAATTTTTCATCCCGGGACTGCGGAGGAAAATTATATGTTTAAAAAATAAGTATATTAACGAAACTTTCATAACAGCGACTGCCTTTAAAGAAAGAGAGGCGACCAAATATTCATTCAATGAATTTTAAGCTTTAAAAAACCGCTGAGGTAAAAACTAAACGCCACAATTGAATCACAAAATTTCTCATCCCGGTACTGCGGATGAAAAATTTTATGTTGGCAAGAAATACGTTTAAACACGAAAATTTTCTTAATAACTGCCGTTTGGAAATGAAAAGTGTCAAACAAATTTACAATTAAAACTTACAGGCTTTCAAAAAAACCTTCGGGGGAACAACTAAAAGAGTCGCTTTAATCACGAAATTTCTAATCCCGGGACTGCGGCTGGAAAACATTATGCTTGCAAGAAATTCGTATAAATGATAACATTTTCTCAAAAACGACCGTTTTGAAAGGTTAAGAAAGGAACAAATTTTCATTTGATGAATGAAGAGCTTTTAAAAAAGCACTTGGTAGAAAAACTTACACGACAATTCATTCGCGAAATTTCTCATCCCGAATCTGCGGAGGAAAATTATTGTTTAACAAATACGTATTTTAACCAAATTTTTATAACAGCGGCTGCTTTGAAAGAAAGAGAGGCGACCAAATATTCATTCAATTAATTTTAAGCTTTAAAAAACCGCTGAGGAAAAACTAAACGCAACAATTGAATCGCAAAATTTCTCATCCCGGTACTGCGGATGAAAAATTTTATGTTTGCAAGAAATACGTTTGAATACGGAAATTTTCTCAATAACTGCCTTTTGCATATGAAAGGAGTGAAACAAATTTACAATTAAAACTAACAGGCTTTCAAAAAAACCCTCGTTGGAACAACCAAACGAGTCGCTTGAATCACGAAATTTCTCATCGCGGGACTTCAGCGAGAAAACGTTATGCTTGCAAGAAATACGTATAAATGATACCATTTTCTCAAAAACGACCGTTTTGAATGGTAAAGAAAGAACAAATTTTCTTTTGATGAATGAAAAGCTTTTATAAAAGCACTTGGAAGAAAATTTAGACAAGAATTGATTCGCGAGATTTTTCATCCCGGGACTGCGGAGGAAAATTAAAATGTTTAAAAAATAAGTATATTAACCAAACTTTTATAACAGCGACTGCCTTTAAAGGAAGAGTGGCCACAAAATATTTATTCAATGAATTTTAAGCTTTAAAAAACCGCTGAGGTAAAAACTAAACGCCACAATTGAATCACAAAATTTCTCATCCCGGTACTGTGGATGAAAAATTTAGTTTGCAAGAAAAACGTATGAATACGAAAATTTTCTCAATAACTGCCGTTGGGAAATGAAAAGAGTCACACAAATTTACAATTAAAACTAACAGGCTTTCAAAAAAACCCTCGGGGGAACAACTAAACGAGTCGCTTGAATCACGAAATTTCTAATTCCGGGACTGCGGCTAGAAAACGTTATGCTTGCAAGAAATACGTATAAATGATACCATTTTCTCAAAAACGACCGTTTTGAATGGTAAAGAAAGAACAAATTTTCATTTGAAGAATGAAAAGCTTTTAGAAAAATACTTGGAAGAAAAACTTACACGGAAATTGATTCGCGAAATTACTCATCGCGGGCTTGCGGAGGAAAATAATTATGTTTAAAAAGTACGTATATTAACGAAACTTTTATAACAGCGACTGCTTTGAAAGGAAGGGAGGCAACTAAATATTCATTCAATGAATTTTAAGCTTTAAAAAACCGCTGAGGTAAAAACTAAACGCAACAATAAAATCACAAAATTTCTCATCCCAGTACTGCGGATGAAAATTTTGTTTGCAAGAAATACGTATGAATACGAAAATTTTCTCAATAACTAGCGTTTGGATGTGAAAAGAGTCACACAAATTTACAATTAAAACTAATAGGCTTTCAAAAAAACCCACGGGGGAACAACGAAACGAGTCGCTTGAATCACGAAATTTCTCATCTCGGGACTGCGGCTGGAAAACGTTATGCTTGCAAGAAATACGTAAAAATGATACCATTTTCTCAAAAACGACCGTTTGTTTTGGTAAAGAAAAAACACATTTTCATTTGATGAATGAAAAGCTTTTAGAAAAATACTTGGAAGAAAAACTTACACGAAAATTGATTCACGAAATTTCTCATCCCGGGACTGCGGAGGAAAATTTTTATGTTTAAAAAGTACGTATATTAACGAAACTTTTATAACAGCGACTGCTTTGAAAGGAAGGGAGGCAACCAAATATTCATTCAATGAATTTTAAGATTTAAAAAACCGCTGAGGTAAAAACTAAACGCCACAATTCAATCACAAAATTTCTCATCCCGGTACTGCGGATGAAAAATTTTATGTTTGCAAGAAATACCTTTGAATACGAAAGTTTTCCCAATAACTGCCGTTTGGAAATGAAAAGAGTAACACAAATTTACAATTAAAACTAACAGTCTTTATAAAAAACCCTCGGGGGAACAACTAAACGAGTCGCTTGAATCACGAAATTTCTCATCCCGGGACTGCGGCTGGAAAACTTTATGCTTGCAAAAAATACGTATAAATGATACCATTTTCTCAAAAAGGACCGTTTTGAATGGTAAAAAAAGAACAAATTTTCTTTTGAATAATGAAAAGCTTTTATAAAAGCACTTGGAAGAAAAACTTACACGGAAATTGATTCGCAAAATTACTCATCACGGGCCAGCGGAGGAAAATTATTACGTTTAAAAAGTACGTATATTTACGAAACTTTTAAACAGCGACTGCTTTGAAAGGAAGGGAGGCAACCAAATATTCATTCAATGAATTTTAAGCTTTAAAAAACCGCTGAGGTAAAAACTAAACGCAACAATAAAATCACAAAATTTCTCAACCCGGTACTGCGGATGAAAATTTTGTTTGCAAGAAATACGTATGAATACGAAAATTTTCTCAATAACTGCCGTTTGGAAGTGAAAAGAGTCACACAAATTTACAATTAAAACTAACAGGCTTTCAAAAAAACCCTCGGGGGAACAACTAAACGAGTCGTTTGAATCACGAAATTTCTTATCCCGGGACTGCGGCTAGAAAACGTTATGCTTGCAAGAAATACGTATAAATGATACCATTTTCTCAAAAACGACCGTTTTGAATGGTAAAGAAAGAACAAATTTTCATTTGATGAATGAAAAGCTTTTAGAAAAATACTTGGAAAAAAAACTTACACGGAAATTGATTCGCGAAATTACTCATCGCGGGCCTGCGGAGGAAAAATATTATGTTTAAAAAGTACGTATATTAACGAAACTTTTATAACAGCGACTGCTTTGAAAGCAAGGGAGGCAACCAAATATTCATTCAATGAATTTTAAGCTTTAAAAAACCGCTGAGGTAAAAACTAAACGCAACAATAAAATCACAAAATTTCTCATCCCAGTACTGCGGATGAAAATTTTGTTTGCAAGAAATACGTATGAATACGAAAATTTTCTCAATAACTAGCGTTTGGATGTGAAAAGAGTCACACAAATTTACAATTAAAACTAATAGGCTTTCAAAAAAACCCTCGGGGGAACAACGAAACGAGTCGCCTGAATCACGAAATTTCTCATCCCGGGACTGCGGCTGGAAAACGTTATGCTTGCAAGAAATACGTAAAAATGATACCATTTTCTCAAAAACGACCGTTTGGTTTGGTAAAGAAAAAACAAATTTTCATTTGATGAATGAAAAGCTTTTAGAAAAATACTTGGAAGAAAAACTTACACGAAAATTGATTCACGAAATTTCTCATCCCGGGACTGCGGCTGGAAAACCTTATGCTTGCAAGAAATACGTATAAATGTTACCATTTTCTCAAAAACGACCGTTTTGAATAGTAAAGAAAGAACAAATTTTCATTTGATGAATGAAAAGCTTTTAAAAAAGCACTTGAAAGAAAAACACGAAAATTGATTCGCGAAATTTTTCATCCCGGGACTGCGGAGGAAAATTATATGTTTAAAAAATAAGTATATTAACGAAACTTTCATAACAGCGACTGCCTTTAAAGGAAGAGAGGCGACCAAATATTCATTCAATGAATTTTAAGCTTTAAAAAACCGCTGAGGTAAAAACTAAACGCCACAATTGAATCACAAAATTTCTCATCCTGGTACTGCGGATGAAAAATTTTATGTTTGCAAGGAATACGTTTAAACACGAAAATTTTCTTAATAACTGCCGTTTGGAAATGAAAAGTGTCAAACAAATTTACAATTAAAACTTACAGGCTTTCAAAAAAACCTTCGGGGGAACAACTAAAAGAGTCGCTTTAATCACGAAATTTCTAATCCCGGGACTGCGGCTGGAAAACATTATGCTTGCAAGAAATTCGTATAAATGATAACATTTTCTCAAAAACGACCGTTTTGAAAGGTTAAGAAAGGAACAAATTTTCATTTGATGAATGAAGAGCTTTTAAAAAAGCACTTGGTAGAAAAACTTACACGACAATTCATTCGCGAAATTTCTCATCCCGAATCTGCGGAAGAAAATTATTGGTTAACAAATACGTATTTTAACCAAACTTTTATAACAGCGGCTGCTTTGAAAGAAAGAGAGGCGACCAAATATTCATTCAATTAATTTTAAGCTTTAAAAAACCGCTGAGGAAAAACTAAACGCAACAATTGAATCGCAAAATTTCTCATCCCGGTACTGCGGATGAAAAATTTTATGTTTGCAAGAAATACGTTTGAATACGGAAATTTTCTCAATAACTAGCGTTTGGATGTGAAAAGAGTCACACAAATTTACAATTAAAACTAATAGGCTTTCAAAAAAACCCTCGGGGGAACAACGAAACGAGTCGCCTGAATCACGAAATTTCTCATCCCGGGACTGCGGCTGGAAAACGTTATGCTTGCAAGAAATACGTAAAAATGATACCATTTTCTCAAAAACGACCGTTTGGTTTGGTAAAGAAAAAACAAATTTTCATTTGATGAATGAAAAGCTTTTAGAAAAATACTTGGAAGAAAAACTTACACGAAAATTGATTCACGAAATTTCTCATCCCGGGACTGCGGCTGGAAAACCTTATGCTTGCAAGAAATACGTATAAATGTTACCATTTTCTCAAAAACGACCGTTTTGAATAGTAAAGAAAGAACAAATTTTCATTTGATGAATGAAAAGCTTTTAAAAAAGCACTTGGAAGAAAAACACGAAAATTGATTCGCGAAATTTTTCATCCCGGGACTGCGGAGGAAAATTATATGTTTAAAAAATAAGTATATTAACGAAACTTTCATAACAGCGACTGCCTTTAAAGGAAGAGAGGCGACCAAATATTCATTCAATGAATTTTAAGCTTTAAAAAACCGCTGAGGTAAAAACTAAACGCCACAATTGAATCACAAAATTTCTCATCCTGGTACTGCGGATGAAAAATTTTATGTTTGCAAGGAATACGTTTAAACACGAAAATTTTCTTAATAACTGCCGTTTGGAAATGAAAAGTGTCAAACAAATTTACAATTAAAACTTACAGGCTTTCAAAAAAACCTTCGGGGGAACAACTAAAAGAGTCGCTTTAATCACGAAATTTCTAATCCCGGGACTGCGGCTGGAAAACATTATGCTTGCAAGAAATTCGTATAAATGATAACATTTTCTCAAAAACGACCGTTTTGAAAGGTTAAGAAAGGAACAAATTTTCATTTGATGAATGAAGAGCTTTTAAAAAAGCACTTGGTAGAAAAACTTACACGACAATTCATTCGCGAAATTTCTCATCCCGAATCTGCGGAAGAAAATTATTGGTTAACAAATACGTATTTTAACCAAACTTTTATAACAGCGGCTGCTTTGAAAGAAAGAGAGGCGACCAAATATTCATTCAATTAATTTTAAGCTTTAAAAAACCGCTGAGGAAAAACTAAACGCAACAATTGAATCGCAAAATTTCTCATCCCGGTACTGCGGATGAAAAATTTTATGTTTGCAAGAAATACGTTTGAATACGGAAATTTTCTCAATAACTAGCGTTTGGATGTGAAAAGAGTCACACAAATTTACAATTAAAACTAATAGGCTTTCAAAAAAACCCTCGGGGGAACAACGAAACGAGTCGCCTGAATCACGAAATTTCTCATCCCGGGACTGCGGCTGGAAAACGTTATGCTTGCAAGAAATACGTAAAAATGATACCATTTTCTCAAAAACGACCGTTTGGTTTGGTAAAGAAAAAACAAATTTTCATTTGATGAATGAAAAGCTTTTAGAAAAATACTTGGAAGAAAAACTTACACGAAAATTGATTCACGAAATTTCTCATCCCGGGACTGCGGCTAGAAAACCTTATGCTTGCAAGAAATACGTATAAATGTTACCATTTTCTCAAAAACGACCGTTTTGAATAGTAAAGAAAGAACAAATTTTCATTTGATGAATGAAAAGCTTTTAAAAAAGCACTTGGAAGAAAAACACGAAAATTGATTCGCGAAATTTTTCATCCCGGGACTGCGGAGGAAAATTATATGTTTAAAAAATAAGTATATTAACGAAACTTTCATAACAGCGACTGCCTTTAAAGGAAGAGAGGCGACCAAATATTCATTCAATGAATTTTAAGCTTTAAAAAACCGCTGAGGTAAAAACTAAACGCCACAATTGAATCACAAAATTTCTCATCCTGGTACTGCGGATGAAAAATTTTATGTTTGCAAGGAATACGTTTAAACACGAAAATTTTCTTAATAACTGCCGTTTGGAAATGAAAAGTGTCAAACAAATTTACAATTAAAACTTACAGGCTTTCAAAAAAACCTTCGGGGGAACAACTAAAAGAGTCGCTTTAATCACGAAATTTCTAATCCCGGGACTGCGGCTGGAAAACATTATGCTTGCAAGAAATTCGTATAAATGATAACATTTTCTCAAAAACGACCGTTTTGAAAGGTTAAGAAAGGAACAAATTTTCATTTGATGAATGAAGAGCTTTTAAAAAAGCACTTGGTAGAAAAACTTACACGACAATTCATTCGCGAAATTTCTCATCCCGAATCTGCGGAAGAAAATTATTGGTTAACAAATACGTATTTTTACCAAACTTTTATAACAGCGGCTGCTTTGAAAGAAAGAGAGGCGACCAAATATTCATTCAATTAATTTTAAGCTTTAAAAAACCGCTGAGGAAAAACTAAACGCAACAATTGAATCGCAAAATTTCTCATCCCGGTACTGCGGATGAAAAATTTTATGTTTGCAAGAAATACGTTTGAATACGGAAATTTTCTCAATAACTGCCTTTTGCATATGAAAGGAGTGAAACAAATTTACAATTAAAACTAACAGGCTTTCAAAAAAACCCTCGTTGGAACAACCAAACGAGTCGCTAGAATCACGAAATTTCTCATCGCGGGACTTCAGCGAGAAAACGTTATGCTTGCAAGAAATACGTATAAATGTTACCATTTTCTCAAAAACGACCGTTTTGAATAGTAAAGAAAGAACAAATTTTCTTTTGATGAATGAAAAGCTTTTATAAAAGCACTTGGAAGAAAATTTAGACAAGAATTGATTCGCGAGATTTTTCATCCCGGGACTGCGGAGGAAAATTAAAATGTTTAAAAAATAAGTATATTAACCAAACTTTTATAACAGCGACTGCCTTTAAAGGAAGAGTGGCCACAAAATATTTATTCAATGAATTTTAAGCTTTAAAAAACCGCTGAGGTAAAAACTAAACGCCACAATTGAATCACAAAATTTCTCATCCCGGTACTGTGGATGAAAAATTTAGTTTGCAAGAAAAACGTATGAATACGAAAATTTTCTCAATAACTGCCGTTGGGAAATGAAAAGAGTCACACAAATTTACAATTAAAACTAACAGGCTTTCAAAAAAACCCTCGGGGGAACAACTAAACGAGTCGCTTGAATCACGAAATTTCTAATCCCGGGACTGCGGCTAGAAAACATTATGCTTGCAAGAAATACGTATAAATGATACCATTTTCTCAAAAACGACCGTTTTGAATGGTAAAGAAAGAACAAATTTTCATTTGAAGAATGAAAAGCTTTTAGAAAAATACTTGGAAGAAAAACTTACACGGAAATTGATTCGCGAAATTACTCATCGCGGGCTTGCGGAGGAAAATAATTATGTTTAAAAAGTACGTATATTAACGAAACTTTTATAACAGCGACTGCTTTGAAAGGAAGGGAGGCAACTAAATATTCATTCAATGAATTTTAAGCTTTAAAAAACCGCTGAGGTAAAAACTAAACGCAACAATAAAATCACAAAATTTCTCATCCCAGTACTGCGGATGAAAATTTTGTTTGCAAGAAATACGTATGAATACGAAAATTTTCTCAATAACTAGCGTTTGGATGTGAAAAGAGTCCCACAAATTTACAATTAAAACTATTAGGCTTTCAAAAAAACCCACGGGGGAACAACGAAACGAGTCGCTTGAATCACGAAATTTCTCATCCCGGGACTGCGGCTGGAAAACGTTATGCTTGCAAGAAATACGTAAAAATGATACCATTTTCTCAAAAACGACCGTTTGTTTTGGGAAAGAAAAAACACATTTTCATTTGATGAATGAAAAGCTTTTAGAAAAATACTTGGAAGAAAAACTTACACGAAAATTGATTCACGAAATTTCTCATCCCGGGACTGCGGAGGAAAATTTTTATGTTTAAAAAGTACGTATATTAACGAAACTTTTATAACAGCGACTGCTTTGAAAGGAAGGGAGGCAACCAAATATTCATTCAATGAATTTTAAGATTTAAAAAACCGCTGAGGTAAAAACTAAACGCCACAATTCAATCACAAAATTTCTCATCCCGGTACTGCGGATGAAAAATTTTATGTTTGCAAGAAATACCTTTGAATACGAAAGTTTTCCCAATAACTGCCGTTTGGAAATGAAAAGAGTAACACAAATTTACAATTAAAACTAACAGTCTTTATAAAAAACCCTCGGGGGAACAACTAAACGAGTCGCTTGAATCACGAAATTTCTCATCCCGGGACTGCGGCTGGAAAACTTTATGCTTGCAAAAAATACGTATAAATGATACCATTTTCTCAAAAAGGACCGTTTTGAATGGTAAAGAAAGAACAAATTTTCTTTTGAATAATGAAAAGCTTTTATAAAAGCACTTGGAAGAAAAACTTACACGGAAATTGATTCGCGAAATTACTCATCACGGGCCAGCGGAGGAAAATTATTACGTTTAAAAAGTACGTATATTTACGAAACTTTTAAACAGCGACTGCTTTGAAAGGAAGGGAGGCAACCAAATACTCATTCAATGAATTTTAAGCTTTAAAAAACCGCTGAGGTAAAAACTAAACGCAACAATAAAATCACAAAATTTCTCAACCCGGTACTGCGGATGAAAATTTTGTTTGCAAGAAATACGTATGAATACGAAAATTTTCTCAATAACTGCCGTTTGGAAGTGAAAAGAGTCACACAAATTTACAATTAAAACTAACAGGCTTTCAAAAAAACCCTCGGGGGAACAACTAAACGAGTCGCTTGAATCACGAAATTTCTTATCCCGGGACTGCGGCTAGAAAACGTTATGCTTGCAAGAAATACGTATAAATGATACCATTTTCTCAAAAACGACCGTTTTGAATGGTAAAGAAAGAACAAATTTTCATTTGATGAATGAAAAGCTTTTAGAAAAATACTTGGAAAAAAAACTTACACGGAAATTGATTCGCGAAATTACTCATCGCGGGCCTGCGGAGGAAAAATATTATGTTTAAAAAGTACGTATATTAACGAAACTTTTATAACAGCGACTGCTTTGAAAGGAAGGGAGGCAACCAAATATTCATTCAATGAATTTTAAGCTTTAAAAAACCGCTGAGGTAAAAACTAAACGCAACAATAAAATCACAAAATTTCTCATCCCAGTACTGCGGATGAAAATTTTGTTTGCAAGAAATACGTATGAATACGAAAATTTTCTCAATAACTAGCGTTTGGATGTGAAAAGAGTCACACAAATTTACAATTAAAACTAATAGGCTTTCAAAAAAACCCTCGGGGGAACAACGAAACGAGTCGCCTGAATCACGAAATTTCTCATCCCGGGACTGCGGCTGGAAAACGTTATGCTTACAAGAAATACGTAAAAATGATACCATTTTCTCAAAAACGACCGTTTGGTTTGGTAAAGAAAAAACAAATTTTCATTTGATGAATGAAAAGCTTTTAGAAAAATACTTGGAAGAAAAACTTACACGAAAATTGATTCACGAAATTTCTCATCCCGGGACTGCGGCTGGAAAACCTTATGCTTGCAAGAAATACGTATAAATGTTACCATTTTCTCAAAAACGACCGTTTTGAATAGTAAAGAAAGAACAAATTTTCATTTGATGAATGAAAAGCTTTTAAAAAAGCACTTGGAAGAAAAACACGAAAATTGATTCGCGAAATTTTTCATC
>NW_027287310.1:55000-79811 GCF_022747635.1 Hetaerina americana | reverse complement strand
CCCACAAAACTTCACGGAATAACGTTGCTCTAAATTCAGATTCATTTTGTTTTTCGACGCGGACAAAAAACTTGCTTCACTAAAAACGGTGTCCTCACTCAACGACAGCCCGCAGGCAACTGAGGTTGGTGTCAGTCTGTTGCTAAGAGCCCCCTCTACCTTACCCTGCCAGGCAGACCCCCCTCCACCGCTCCATTTGCACAAGAGAAAATCCCTAGTGATTACAGGGAGTATTACTACCAAGCATAATATGTCCAATATAGTGAGATTAATGCGATGGTTTAGGAGATTTACTTAGTTACTTTGTGCAAAAATATTTACTTCATGACTTTATGTCAATAGGAAGTCCATCTGCATAACTGCATATATCAGTTCACTGTTCAGCCGATAAACCTGTGGAATGGAGCAGACTTTATTTAAATGAATCTTAATAATCTTGTAATCTTGACAATCGACTGTCCTGGGCTGTCGCAACTTCCCCAGGGTATTATTGCCCAAAGCAACCCTTCTAAATGTGGTTAACATCAGAAATACAGCCCTGGAGTCTATCTCCAAGGAGTCCCTGTGGAAATTATTCAATATTCAATGCCTAGATATTAGTCACGACTAGTTGAAGACATTTTTTGGCCTCCAGCCTTTCAGAAAGGTAACGGAAATGGATTTCCAAGGTAAATAAGAGTTACATGAGCAGGATGCAATTGGTACAAAAAAGGAGGTGTTATGCTTGATTATTATCCAGAATCACATCAGTTCCTTCCCAGGAAGTCTCTGTGGCCTGAATAATTAAATGATCTTGTCCACAGATAAACTTCTTTCCGTCTGAAAGAAAACACGACTCATTGAAGGCAACTTACATTTAAATATCACTAGAAAAGCATGTTGTTACAAATATAAATAACTCAGCAGCAATTTTACATGCCATTAATTACATTTTGGTATTACAATCACAACCGCCACATTTACTACAGATTAATCCCATTGTCTCAATTCTTCTATAATCTTTCCTGCTTCAATTCTATTATCAAATATCTACAGCATTTTCCAATAATAATAGGAATTACATAAATTCCATTAATTACTTCTCAAAACACTGTGCAAGACTTCGGATAGCTGGCCACCCATGGAGTAAATAGTCTTAGAAACTAATCGCCCCTCCGCAACTTAACTGGAAACAAGTTGCCTTGGGAATGTTCACGGTTCCCCTACAACCCTCAATGCCAAACCACCACTCAAAGCAACAACACACGCACCAAAGGCACTCAACCAAGTAACAGGAAAACATTTATTACTTCCTCAGATCCTGGTAATTGGTGTTTGCAACTACGCATTCAGAACTAGTCCTCCAATGGAGAGGGTTAACTTTCACAACTCCCTTTGATGCAAACCTCTCTCTCAAAATAACTGCAGTGAGACTACAAACGAACCATGGATACCACAGACAGAGGCTTCTTGTGGACACAGTGTCATGGTACACCCAACCGCTGTCCAAGAGTTTCAACCATTTAAACATACCTCATTGACATCCATCCATGGTTGTCAAAATTCATCGTCAATTAAGTGAGGGACGAGTGTTAGACAATGCAAGTGGAGGTATTGGACACACCACATACCATTCTGGTAGACTAAACAATGAACATAATACAACAAGAACAATAATCTCCCCTCAAGCTAGGACCAGGAAATTAATTATAAATCCTACAATATCAGCCAATGGTGTATCAATCCACCTCTTGAACCCACAGAGAGTGGACACAGGTTTTGGCCTTGGGAAAGAAATCGCCACACCTTGAACACACACAAAGGCAATCACTTTTGGCAAATGGATGGACCGACAGAATTAATGATAGGAGCCAGACAAAGATAGTTTCTGCCACCCCTGTGCTGTAGTGGGATAATACCCACTCTTGCGATTGGAGTTTCATCGCTATCATATTTTAACACAGATTTCAAGGAGATGCAGGTGTACGTTGATGGAAAAGAGGACGTAAGATCAAACTAATTGGTCAGCAATTACATCACCTCGTATTCCATTTAATGCCAAAGATATACTCCAAGGTATTAAAAACTCCCAGGACCCAACAATACTAGGCCAATACTTGTGGAAATTGGTTGAATGGAAGAAGCAGACTTTACTCCTAAACATTCTTGGGGCATGATTAATGGGAAAAGGATAAGTATGCAAGGAGAGCATCATTCCCACTAAATCCACCTATGGCTGGAGGCTAAGACAACCAATAGACATGTCTCAGGAATGAAAGGGCCTCAAGGGACTTAGACACCACAATTAACTTCATTTATGACTGCATTTCCTATGACTTTCTAGAGGGTCACTGGTATACTGAAGGAAAAGTGAAGTGGCTGAAGGACAAAGTGTCCAGCACTCAGATCATATATTCAATTCCAGGTTAGGGAGAATAGAAACTCATGGTGTGGGGCAGTGGGTGCTCTTATTATTATTTTCTGTAAGTTGCTCAATGGCTGAAGACTAAGAACACCAAGAGATATGTCTAAGGAGTAGATGAGCCCAGGAACTGAGGACCCTTTGAGTATCGCCATACCATATGCACAACTCTAACATTTAAATGTAAGGACTCTTTGACTGGATGAAAATTTTGTCTGCGCTGGTTTATGCCATTTTTACTGCTTCCCTAAGGCTCATTGACGCCAACTTGGATGAGGGATAGGAGAAAGACAAACTGCAATTTTTGCCACCACCATACCTTATCCAAATATAACATCTCTCCTTAAAATGAGTAGTCATCCACTGACGCATCACCTTCCCCTTCTTTGCACAGTTTCTTGTGGCCAGAGGCTTCTTGCAGACACTGCCTCACGCTGCACTCCAACATTCACATCCATGTTCCAGTGGACGACCATTTTCAAGACTTCAAGGAAGCCTACGACAAAGTAGCTCATAGCAAACTGCTGATGAAGCTAGAAGCATACGGTAGAGATAAGAATATCCGGACTTGGATCAAAAACTATTTGAATGGTTGAATATAAAGAGAAGTCAGAGATAGAGTTGGATCGATTGCAGTAGAAGGTACTTCACGTGTCCCACGGGGAAGTGTAATGGGACCCATTTCATTCTTACTTCCCTTAATTCACATTTACTGAGCAGTCGCAAGTAAGATACCTTTGATTGATGACGGTACAGTGGTGAACCTTAATATCCAGTATCCTGAAGACAGATCAGCTTTATCAGATGACCTTAATGCTGTACAATGCTGGTTAGACTCTCGCTAACTAGAATCAAACTTAAAAAAGTGCAAAGTAGTGAATTTTCAGAGAAGGAGCAGCTGTTTCCCATCATAGGTCCTTCTCTGTTCTCAATTAAGGTTTCCACGAACAGTGGATAATTTTGTTATCAGTGATCCAGAAATTGCTGTCATAATTTTTTCTGTAAGAGGTTCTTCATTTGAATTTTAATGCCTATTTTCAACTATTGCTTTGTTTTGCACTGTATTCTGGATATCTGGTCGATTTACACTCTGCCAGTTCAGGCATTAGATATCAATGAATCATAGATAAAAAGAAACGAATTAACAAACTAACGTATTTCTTTGAATCTAAGACACCTTCGAATTGAAGATGCATCCCAGTTTTAACACACTAAAGCCAAAATAAAGTTGACTTGCGATTCTAAGATGCACCATACTTTGGGCCCCAAGAGTGACTGGCTCTTCTCAGGGATATCTTGGGCAGTATTAAGAGTTCATCCATGTTTCAGAGGATTAGCAGGGGTTAGTTAGCGGTCTTTCCGATGAGGGATGATCTGAACATCTTTGTTGGGTAAGATTTTCTTTGTATTCTTTGATTGGTGGCATACATCCTGTAACCAGAAGACATAGGGTATACCTGAAGTGCCAGACATTTGACAGCACTGCATTTATTGTATATAATACTGGAGCAAATCCGACTGTTTTTTCCGTAAATTGGAACCCTAGGTCTAATTGAAGCGCCCATTATCATATCAACGAGCATTTGAATCATCTTTAAACATTGGGTATGGAATAAATGGGATTGAGCATCACATAGTGCAGTGCTAATCAAATGCAGCAATGGCAGGGACTGATGCTTTTCATGGAGAGGCAGACCTCTGTTCTTTAGCAAGCCAGTTTAGTGTAGCAAGTGACGTCGTCTTGTGGGCAGTGAAAAAGTCTGGGCGTTAAAAAAAGTCGAAATCAAGAAATTGGCGGACTTGTTCATGACACTGATAAATAGTCATAATAGGGCTCTAGGAAAACTAGAGGCCAAGTCCGAAAACAATGATGTAAATGTAAAAATAATAAGATAAATAGTTAGAAAAGAGTTGAAGCTCTCCTGTTCGAAACCTGCAGAGGGCCCATCTTTTGCTGAAATCGCTTCCATTCATAGCAAGATGAGCGAGATGTCTCCAATAAGGAGCAAGAAGGCAAACAAAACGTACACTGTAGTAATAACCCCAGGGGAAGGAGTGGAGGAAGAAACAAGTGACGACACAAAGATGAAGGTACTAAAAATATTAAACCCCACAAAACATGGCATTAAAATCAAAGAAATCACTAGGACAAAGAAGAAAGCTATAAAAATTGAGTCCTAAAACGAAGATATCAAAGAGAAACTGAAGAATTGCAAAGGATTTGCCGATAATTACCTACTGATAAGGAAACCAGCTAAGGTTCTCCCTAGAATGACATTATATGCGGTTAAATCAAGCGTAACACCAGAGGATCTTGAGGAAGCTTTGAGGAACCAAAATGACCTATCTGCAGGTAGCCACATGAAAGCATTGTTTAAATTTGGGAAAAGAGATGAACAAACAGCAAACTGGGTAATCTAGGTAGACCCCATTAGCAGAAAGAATTTGTTAAATAGAGAAAGGGCTTTCATTGAGTTTAGCTCATATAGAGTGAAGGACTTTATAGTAGCAACGAGGAGCTTCAAGTGCCAAAAGTTTGGGCACACTGCCAAAAAGTGCTATGCAGACCAGGATGTTTGTGACCATTGCTCCGAAAACCATGATTCCAGGAAATGCAACTCTGTAGAAAAATCACCCTGCTCTATGAATTGCAAGAAAGCAGACATAAAAGATTGTAGCCACAAAGCCAGTGACAAGAAATGCCCTTGTCTAAAGAAGGCACTGGAATGCATCATAGAGCTGATCGATTATGGGGACTAAAAACCACATTATAAAAATAGGGCAAATCAACCTTCAACGGGCAAAGGTTAATACTAATGAATTAAGAAAAATAGCAATGGATCTTGGGCTAGATATTATATTGAAGCAGGAACCATATGTGTACAGCAACAGTCATGAAAGAAAATGGAAAATCCCAGGATTCGGAGTGCAAACGTGCATTACACGAGCAAATGCCAAAGAAAGATTTTTTTGCAAGCATCATGGTCTTTAAAAAAAATTATGATTTCTTGAGTTTTGAGCACTGCACAACAAATCACTTCGCAGCTGCAGAAATTCGGGCTTATAGGAAACCATTGATATTGATTTCCGGATATACAGGCCACCATCCTGTATGCCAGCATCGGAGGACATCCAAGAATACATCACAGAATTAAAGAGCCTGATACATAAATTCAAAAATAAAAGGATACCAGTCGCAATTGACTCTAACGCAAAGAACGAAATATGTTTTAGTAAGGAAACCAATGACCGTGGCAGGGCATTGGAGGACTTAATAGCTTCCGAAGATCTGTATATAATAAACGAACCAGGGCAACCGTACACTTTTAGTTCGACAATAGGCTGCTCAAATATAGACCCAAACATCAGCAACTCGACATTAATACGAGACGTGTACAGATGGGAGGTTCATGCCGAACTATCCATTAGCGATCACAGATTAGTCACATACCAGATTGGCATGACTATAGAAAATGAACGCTTTCATCAAAGAAGATTCAATATCAGTGCAGCAAACTGGAGAAAATTTATGGAGATATTATCAAAGAACACCTGGAACAAATGTGAATTGTTGCCATGGGATCCAAGCAATAACAACATCGATGCACGAGTTAGATCACTTACGGAGGCGCTGCTAGGCTCCGCTCTGGCCTCAATCCCTCTGACCGAAACGGAAAACACGACGATAGGAAACAGTATGGTGGAATGAGAAACTTCATAGGCTTAAGATAAATTGTAGAAACCTACGGAGAACTTAACAGAAAAGCATTAGCCCCGAAGAACGTACCATCAACAAAAGAAGGTACTTTGAGGCAAAGGAGAACTATGAACAACAAGTGCAAAAAAGCAAGGAAAAAAGCTGGGAGTAATTCTCGAGGTCAAATATTGAGGAAAACCCCCGGGGGTTAATATATAAAATCGCAAGGGAAAAATTTAAAATCCTACCAACATACTCAGCTAAGACCAAAGCCAGAGGGGAGCTTCTATTCCTGGACGAAACCATTTCCAACATCAACACGCTAGTACCGGATGAACAGCATAAAATGAAACTGAAGAGCAAAAAGTAATTAGGCGTGAGGCTAACCTCCCTTATCTGTAATGTACGGAGATAGATATCACCGATGAAGAAGTTAAAACCGCGATTAAAGAGATGAAAATGTAAAAGGCCCCAGGCTTTGATGGCATAAACGCTGAATTGATCAAAGCAGCCGAGCCGGCTATCCTCAACCGCAGCCGAGCCGGTTATCCTCAACTATTTAACTAGATTGCTACAGGACTGTTTCAGAAACAAGTACTTCCCTGCGGCATGGAAAAAGGGTGTCCTATGCACCATCTTAAAATCTAAGGAAAAAGACCCCTCTGATGCTGAGGCATACAGACCCATAACACTACTACCCGAAATGGGGAAAATGTTCGAAAGAATCATCAAAATGAAAATTGAAGAAGCAGTTGGCATAAATGATACACGCACTTGTTTAATAACGAACACTCTATGTCATCGCATAGTAAATAAGATAAAAAGTTATTTCGTATGTATCAAAAGCAATAACCATGGATCTCACACTCCCTTCCAAACCCGAATTTCCAATCAGGAACATCAAGTGTACTACACGTTAATTCTCCATAAAACAGTATATCATGGTCGAATTCTGCAATTATTCATGTAAGCCTTCACTTAATTAGAAATTCATTGTTTCGATTCCGAATGCAGCGAACGCCAAATTAAATAACATTTCGACTTGGCGAGAGAGTCAGGCCAGAGTATTGTTTCTGGAGTACGGATAGATGGAGAGGGTCCAAATAGTCCGAATTCCAAACAGCTGAAAGGAAATACGCGTAAGGCTATTTTCAGTTGTTTTGGCCTTGTCAAACTGCAAACGTTAAGGTGTTGAGGGAGACCCTAGTGTTAGATGAACCTTCGCATCCCTGCCACATAAATTAAAACACCGAGAACACCAGTGGTCCTTAAAGGTAATGAGATACGATCTCCAGGTGCCCTGCATCCGACGACTCGTCGCGCACAGGGCCCGATATTCCTTTCGAGGAAGTCCTACAAGAAGTAAGCTGAATTACATAAATTGGACCAAAAAGGATTTGCCATTTTTTTATTAGGGAATATCTAGCAAGTAAGGTTGCATTCATTGGTATTTTAGGACGAATTCTTAAAATCAGAGAAATTCATAACTCACATGATCAATTACATCTCACTCTTCATGGTACATCGGACCCAGAATCCCGCAACGAGTTTGCTTCGCGCCCTTCGATTGGTCGTGATGACGGGACAATATTCTTCTTAAGACGACCTTAAAAAATAGCAAAAATGAGAACAGAATTCACAACTACACCTGTGCCATATTCTTGAAATACTATGACCCGAGGAAAATTAAATTAATATCCATGTCCAAAATAAGAGTCGTTGGAAAGTTTTAATGCAAATGATAACCTGCTTCGAGAGGCGACTCCGTCCCTCTCGAAGTGAGTTATCATTTGCATCTCCCCCCCAAGGGATCGAACGGGTGCTCCAAAGAATTGGAGCACCGGTTCGATCCCTTGGGGGGAGGTGAGAGGTTCTATCGGAATCCAAAAGGAGGCGCTGGGCACGCGGCGTTGAACTTTCACAAATAAGGTGGCTAATAGATTACTTCCCGTAGAGAGATTTGCTTCTGATGGCGATTAAAAGAATACCTATAAATGCATCCATTATACCGAACAATACCGCCCACACACGATGATTGGGGAAGGGGGAAGAGGGATGGGGGGGATAGGGAGGGAGAAGGAGCGCGTGGTAAGTGTGGAGGGGCGTCAAATGGGCTGATCCCGGAATAAGAGAAGGGTCAGAAGGGGCAGTCCTGCCATTACTATCGGGTAACTCTTGACACCTCACCCATTTGTATGGACCCTTTAAATATTAATCCCCTCATTTTTCCAATCTCACGTAATAAACGGCGCTGTTGTTTACGCTTGAAGCAGTTACCTTGTACTTTAAAAAACGTGCATCAAGGTTTGACGAGAGAGTTTTTCAAAACAAGTATTATTTTATCACTCAAATTGCCATTATTCACTGAAGAACAACGTGCAGGAAATTGAAATTAATGAAATAAATGACAAAAAGGAACGAAAATAAAAACCTGCGGAAAAATACACACAGTCTTGTTAGTATGGATATTTAATACTTCCACGAATTGAAGCCTTAAACAGTAGAACACAAGAAACTCAAATATAACTATAGAGTCAAGTAAAGAAAGATTTGGTAGAGCAGACATCGAAAATACATGTACGCATAGAAAATATTTGGGGTGAAAGCAGGCCTAGAATTTAAGAAACGAAGATGAAATTTCAGCATGGCTATAAACCTACGAAAAACCTATAAAAAGAAATCATTAGAAATGGTTCTTTGGTATGGAAATTAAGACGGAAATAAACCCATATGTGTGAGGAAGCCCAATTAATCATGGATTCTTTGTCTTTGTTGAACGAGATAAAGTATTGGTTGAATTGTTTTGCGATATGGAGATGGAGAAAGATCAATGAAATACTTTGAAAGGGAAAATGAGGAAATAGAAAATTCGTTTCAGTCAGGGAATGAGAAGGAACCGCTGGGGATATTCTTAATGTTAGAAAAACAATCGGAGGGTGTAAACGAGCGTGATAAGAGAATGTTTGGTCAGAGAAAATAAAGCGGAAACGAAAGTCAATGTATGCTCATTTGGGGGTGAGAAGTTGTGAGGAAAAAATTGATTTTCTGGGTGAACATTTTAATGCCGGGAATATACAGTTTTAATACAGTTGCTCGAAATGTCGTCACGAGTGCAAGGAACTTTGCATATTATCTCCGTTTATGGTTGGTAAGTTTACTGCAAGCCTCTGACATAAATAATTGCGCGTGGAAAAAGAGCGAATGAGGAAACAAGGGTTCTTGGATCCTCCAAATTGATAATTGTGATTTCCTCTCCTCATCCTTTCTCTCCTTCCCTTCCCTTATCACCCTTATTAAGCCAATCATTGATACGCTCACCAGACAGTCAGTGAGTTATCCAGTAATAATTATCTAACCCTTTAAAAATGTCTATACTATAAGAATACGAAGGAAATTCATCATTTTTTCATTCAATGGCAACAAGATATAATGACCAATATACGCAAATTTCTATATTGCCAAAAAATAAATTTGAAACGAAATTGGATCACTCGCGGAATGCGCTTCCTTGCTTCAACGGTGTGCCTGTATTTGTCATAGTTTAAATATATTCTCAATGTCGTCAGCATTAGGGTCACAAGTGCATGCAGAAACTTGTAAATTGTCGTTACGGCAAATGAACAGCATAATAAGCATTACAAGTCGGTTCAAAATATTTACCCGCCGATTTTCAAATTCGGATATATGTTTGGGCTATAAAGAAGTTCCTTTTGGTTCCCCTCGCGCAGCACGGGACCAGGTATATTCATAATTGCGCTATCTTTAAGCTTATGGTGAAGTGATGATTTTGACGAATTTTTTGTATCAACTTCTGAACTGTAGATCGAATTCGAGCAAAAAAATGAGGACATGATATAAATCAGGGTTGGAGTGAAATGAAAGATCAATTTACGGGAGAGTGAAAAATAAATTCCTGTGAAGTAGACATCGTGTATGGGTTCTAATAAAGTAGGCCTCTGAAATGGGATGAATAACAAAATAGATATCTGAAATAAATCAGGTAAGAGGGACAGATTAAAATGGAAGACGCGTTTACATGACTGTGAAATAATTAATTCCTATGTAGTAGACATCATGTATATGTTCTGATGTAGTAATTATGATTTGGTGGGAGGGGGATGAGTGACAGTTAAGGAAATTCGCGTCGTTATGACTAAGGGGGTCCTTTGGCAGCGGTGAGATTGCAGGGAATTGGGAAGTAAGGGTGTAGAAAGAATTCCGGTACCGCAATACCTTACTCCTATAACGAAAGACGCAAGGGTACCCGTGGGTGGTTATACTATCAGGAAAAACCACCGATGTGTACAATAAATGATTACGTCTAGGAAAGTGTTTGCCTCCTTCCATTAAAACACAAAACGGAGTCCAATCAAAACGCAGGTTCAAAGCTGTATTAAATTGACTGATGGGAGAGTGTGTTTCCTTCGCAAATGAGCACTTTGCTGTTTTACAGAGTTAGTATCCTTAAAAGGGAACATGGAGAAGGGTGTGGGTGGAAGACAGCTTAACAAAACATAAAGGAACATGGTTAATGCGTGCTACTGACAGTCCCTCTCGTCCTTGTATTCTCGGGATGAATGGTTGCACCCTTGTAATCTCGGAATGTCCATCCAATTCGAGTCCTTTTGTTTTTCTGATTGCACTTACAGTTATATTCCTTAATCTGAGTCATACGTAGACTTCCTGAACTTGGCACTTCCCCAGGAATATAAATCCCCTATAATCACTCAGGCCACCGAAATGAATGAAAATACACTCAAAAATAACATCCAAACACAGAATTAATGGACTTTCATGGTCTTATTTCCTTCAAGGCCAATGAAACAACAAAAGGTCACGTTATTCCCTAGGTAACTCAGCTTTCTGCTCTACGTAATTGGCGTCAGAGATTTCATCCCTCCACATAAAGCAAGCAAAAAGTAAAACGACGGTAAAACGAGTGAATATTTGAATAGTGTGTCACGAGAACAGACACACAAAAAAACAATCAGAATGAATAAGTACGCAGTCAACACAATGGCGTTCGTTCTTTGCCCGGGGAATATATTTCTGGCTAGCGAAGGAAAATTACGTCCTCAAGGAAATCCTCAGTTTTCCCTAACATCTCGTCAGTAAAATGTCGACATTCAGCCGTTAAATTCTCAAGCTACGTTCCGAGAGGGAAAGAATTTACTCCTGCTTTGTTCTATGTTAAATGTCCGCGTAGTCACTTTCAAGAAATAAGACGGAAAAGTCTGGAGGTTCGAGCTTTCGTTTTCCGAAGGAACGTCTGTCAAGCACGCATTTGTTAAGAAGTACGTTGTCTGTAAAATATTAAGTAACCGAGATGTTTTCAAGAGAAAATAATAATGCTACTTACCAGGAGAAGGGACTGTAGGAATTCCTCCGGTAGAAGTAGAGGATGGGCAAAGATCCGACTTGATATTTCTCAGGTACCTGTCTCTGTGCGAATGTGCGCCTTCGCCGCGCCGTCCCGAGTCAGCATGTGCCAGTGGCCACCTATTTCCCTTAGCGCCATCTAGTGGTAACAAATCGTACTATGGCAGTTTATTGAAATACTAAAGAAAAATAATATTGAATTAAAAATATTAATTAATAATGAGAAAATTGTTTTGAAATGACATTGCCAAAATTTTAAATGAAATATTTTATGCAGATTTAATTTACTTTTTAAAATTTAACTTAACAGTACATTTTCAAATTTTCCAAATGACGTCATTCCACGGTTTCGGCCACCTGCTATTCCTTCGATTGACTAATCCGCTCAGATGGTCACGTGTCGTCGTGCTGGATGGAGGTGAGGGCATACTTGTCTATTATTCGCGCCTTTAAAGTGATTAATGTTGGTTGACTTATGTTATGTGATGCAATCGTGAAAAAGGGTGGAATTCTTTCAGTTAATAGGTTAATATATTATTAATACTGCGAAAGCAATAGACGTGTCCATTCTCTCATAATTATGGAACACGACTGTCGACCGATCCGAGAGATTGCTGATATCTTATCCTTTTGATGTATCCTAGTGAAAAGTGAATTTACATCATAATTTACAATGAAATGGGAAATCATGCCATTACATTGGCATTGTCTTTAATGCCGAGAAGACGGAGCGATTGTGGTACGCGACGATGTACGATGTGTAATTCCAAACAGTCGTGACTAAGATTGCTTATTTAACCCTTTTACGCCATGGAACCAAAATCTCAATCCATTTTCTACTCTAAATTCACTTACACTTAATTTTTGTAGACGTTTAGTTCTCTCCAGTCGTTACACTGGATTCAAGTTTCTTATACCCGAGATTTTTGAATGTCGATACTTTTTTCAACGAAAGTACTCGTCATGCCTCATTGCATTTTGCTTCCATTCTCATTGAAAGGGTAATCTCATATATTAATTAAACTTTAAGGAACTGGAGACCACCGTGTGTGAACGTTTGACCCAAGAAAGCGGTGTTGGTTGAAATCACCTGAGCATACGCGCTCCAACTTAAAAGACAATGTCTCTGCGTGCTAAGAGTCCTCCAGTCCATTTCGCCCCATTTTACTTAGAGTCTTTCTCTTGGTCGGACCGGAGTCGATAACTCTCTCTTTGTGGGAATTTGCTCAATTAGCGACGATGAATTCCGTGTTTCGAACAACCATACCTTCACTTTAGACGACTGCTGATGGGCAAACATTAAGCATTTTCATCAATGGAAGCTCAATGACTTGCAAATAATTTAATTAGAAGCCTAACCGGATAGTTTCTTATTAAAAAACCAACCTGGTTTATCGAGCAATGTCGTATGTATATGAGTGGTTGGCCATTATTTTGAAAGCGCTCTATATAACAAAAATGGAAAAATGTTCACGCACATTCTGAAGTGTTTGGATTTTTAGTATCTAACCTGTTTATTAATTTCAGTTCAGTGATGCAATTGGTGTGTGTGCGTGTGTGGACAATGATTTCATGAAAAGGGAAGAATGGCTCACTGTGGTGGGAGAATGTCTGGAAGTGCAGGAATGAAATCAGGATCCCTAGGGAATGGAACTTCGGAGACTCCAGCGAATAGGAATTATCGTAAGTTGAGATTTCTCGATTTCTTAAAATATATTTTGTGAACTTGTTTTCTATGCATACATTGATCAATCAGTCTTAAACTGGTCCACTTCGAATTGACCTCGTCCAGTGAAGGTCATATTTAAGCGTCCCTCTCTTCCTCGTCTCTTAGATACTCGCCCACCACCGCACATTTCTCACCAAAATGTTTCTTCCTCAAAACGATTATTTGAAGAGATTTTCTTCCAATTCCTTTTGCAAAGGAGAATCATTCTTACTGAAAATGTAATCAGTGTCGTAATTACGTGCGACACCGTGTGCAGGGGCAAGTGATATCCTGAAAACGTGGATCTATATATGGATCCATTAAGATAGCTACAGACGCGTGCCTCTTTGGATTAAACATTTGGCGTAAAATGATTACTATTCATCAAGATATACTCACTCCTTCCATTTGCAGTTTAAGTTCTCAGTGGCGTCGGCTTTGAGGTTATACGTGTGCCTATATAGCGATGAAACCGGAAGAGTAATATGATGGGAAATTTCGAAAATGTGTGCTCCGACGTCAGGTTTTTCAAGTCGGTCGTTCAAATGTTCAGGCAACTGTTCCTTGCACCTAGCATTAAAATTGCGTGTTGTCTATCCAACGTATGATTTGCGCGTCACGTGCTTCACTTAGCCTGAGAATTTCCGGAATCTTGAACTGAGGCCGTTTCGTTTTTTAGACTACCTGATAATTTATGAATTCCGTTTGGGTTTCAGAATCTGATATTAGCGTCTAATTAAAAAAAAATATTTTTACTAGCTTACCTGGTGAACATTTTAACGCCTAACAATCATTGAACACTTTGGTTAAACCATTAATAAATCAAGGACGGCTGTACCAATTTTAATTATACTTTAATTGTTAAAACAGAAAAGGAAATAATTCAATAAAATTACAGAAAATATTGCAATGGCTTGTCAGAAACGCATTTTCCATATTCGATCTATGCATATATAAATTCGGCTTTTTTCTCTTGAGTCAAACGCCTTCTTCTATAAAACAATTTTTGTTTTCTTATCAGGCGTAAGAACAAATAAAGCGGATGGTTTACCATCGAGTGTACATGCCACATATAATTGACATTGAGAAAAATATTGGTTTTTCAAATTCATACCACAAACACGAAACGATTGGCTTTGTGGTTTGTTAATCGTCATCGCGAATAGCACACGAGTTGGAAATTGAATCCGTTTGAACTCAAAGGGCATATCGGTTGGGATCATGGTAATCCTGGGAAAGAGAACTTCCTCATCTTTGAATTTTCCTTTGAGTATTGTCACGTGAATCATAATGATCATCAGTTTTTTCACCAAACGCGTTCCAATGCATAGTTTTGGTTGGTTTTAATGAAGATGCATCATTGCCACCAAGGCAACCTTCTGCTGTAAATTGTACGGTGGTAAGCCAGGCAAATCCAAGGGGTTGAAAAAGTAAGATGGATAACTAGTTGGTGACTTTGTCTTCATTTGTTTCATAGTCAATAGATTTGAATGAATGCATATTACCAACGATTTGATACTGAATTACAAAGTCTCAGTCATCCATATCTTTGTCCTTGGCCGCCAAAATTGCTCGCTCACTCAACCAATTGTGATTTTTGTGGTTATCAATGATGTTCAATGTAAATGAGCTCATCTTTAGATAAAACAAAATTGCAAATATTGCGAGGAAATTATATGAATCCGTTCGATATGTCTACAGGAATACGGCCATTACCGATAGTCAACAATTGCTTGGATAAATCTTCAACAGATGGATCGTTTAGCAATGTAGCCCTATTGTTTGTTGTCATTTTAAGTTTCTTCACATAGCGCTTCATATTTCATGAGTTGTGGCAAGCGTTAATTGCATCGGCAGCAATCGATCTTGGAATAACTGTTGAAAGGAATTTGTTTCGCGGAAATCGCCGGACAGTAAAATCATTGCGCCGCGAAAGCATTTCAAGTCATTGTGCAGTTCTTTCATCGTCCGGTCAAGTGCTTCCAATGCGCGTCTGTGCGCCATCGTGCATTCGCCCCATATGATGATTTAAGATGCTGTTAAAGTTTTGGCCATTGTGGACTGTTTCGAAATGTTACATGACACTTGTTCGGAATTGTGGAAGTTTCACGGTAACATTAACAGTAAAAAAGCTGCACGGCATCCTTCCAACAATGTGGTCGCTATTCTAGAAGCAGCAACTGCTAACATAATGTCCGATCTCGCACGAACAGTGTTCAATGGCAATGATATGAGGAATGTCTTCCCAATTCCACCAGTGGCTTCCAGTAAGGATCAGCCACCATTTCCATCATCGATTGCCTTCATTGATGTGACATGTTCTTCCTTCTGTTGGTGGTTAATTCATATCCACGTTCCAATTCTTGCTTTAAGGCGTCGTTTATTCCACGATCCGGTGCTGGCATACCCTACCTTGCTAATAAACTTCCGCACATCAGGTAACACATGTCTTCATTCAACAGCAATGCCTGGTCATGCATCTCCTCATTTACCTCTATATCGAGATTTCTTGAACGTACACAAATTCGATGTCAAATGTCTTCTGACGGGTCACGTGGTTTGGAAGGGAAGAATGTCGAAAGGATGATAACAAGTAATGTGTGCATCTGACTTGGACGGTTGCCCATGTTTCCTAAGTGTTCGAAGGAAACGGAGGGTATGGGCGGAGGGGAGGGAGATAGAGAAGGAGGGGAGGGGATGGCAGGAAGAGGGTCCACGTGCCTGACCTGCGAAACGCGGTCTCCACTGTCGACAGTTTCTCTTATTTAACCGTTTCAATTTTCTCATCTTCTTCTTCATATATGTATAGGTGGGTGCCGGTAGTCCAGTGGGTAGAGCGTTGGACTGCTGACCAGAGGGTCTCGGGTTCGATTCCCGGGCAAGGCACTCTTTGCAACTGCAGCTCCACCCGAGCTTAAAGTGATTATTCGGGTATCAGGTTTTCCTGGGAAACCATAACCGGCACAGGGAAAGGAACTGGCCGCCCTTCCCCTGATGTGTTAATTTTCACATAGGGCTTTTCGTATAGGGCTTAGTACTGGGTGATCTCTACCATCACCTACTAAACGGACCTTCGGGTTGATTACTGTGTTTATATATATGTGTTGATTGTGGTGTGTGTGTGTATATATATATATATATATATATATATATATATACATATACATATACATATACATATACATATACATATACATATACATATACATATACATATACATATACATATACATATACATATACATATACATATACATATACATATACATATACATATACATATACATATACATATACATATACATATACATATACATATACATATACATATACATATACATATACATATACATATACATATACATATACATATACATATACATATACATATACATATATATATATATATATATATATATATATATATATATGTAATGGGCTGACACAATATAACACAAATAGAAAAGACTAGACACATTTAAAAGAACAATCACCCCCCCTGAGATCCACCAGCCCTTTGGCGCCCCCCGTGACAAATTGCCTCTCAAAAAATATAATTTATCTTTTATCATGCAAACATTGCACTTCCTTTTACATAGGTGAATGCATAACCCCCTTATCCATCCGAATGAATAATCACCGGTACTCCTGCAATTCTTCCTCACTCTCTTCTCTTCCTATCCCTTCACACGCCAATTCCCACAACCTTTCATTCGACCAGTGTTTTGCTCTTAACATCCTAGAATCCCTACCAGATTCAGCCACTAACATAGAGGTGAGGACTCGTGAATCCGCCTACATACTATCCTTCCGTTCCTTTAACATTCCCACCCTAAACCGCCATATTTAATTTCCCTCCCAGCATTCCCTCCACACCTCCCCTCCGCGCCCATAGCTCTTTCCCCTCTCCTCTGCAATAGCATATTTTTAGTCTCTCTTGAAGAAGGCCTCTGAGAGGGCCGAAAGCTCGAACAATTTACCGTGTGCGTGTTCTTTTAAAGGTGTCTATTCTTTTCTATTTGTGTTGTATTGTGTCAGCCCATTATTGTTCCGCTCATGTCAGTTTTTCCGTACAATCGTAGTCCACGCAGCGTCTGTTCCTCAGTGAGGCAGCTGCAATGGCGTCCGACCGCAAAGCGGCGGCCAATAAGTGATGGTGTCACGACACTATTGGGGAAGGCAACGGGAAACTACCTCAATTTTCATTCCCAAGATTAACATGATGGAATATACAGTGGTTTTGAGCGGCGAAAATTGAAGAACGTAAATACAGAATTAGGCAAAATGAAGTAAAAAGAATTAAACAATAAATTTAGGCGGGCAACAAATAAAGCAAAAGAAGCATGGGGGAAGACGCAGTGCTGGGATATGGAAAGTCTGCAGAGGAAGGGTGAAATCGGTGCGCTGTACAGCAAAGTTAAATCGTTTTCGGGAAGTAAGAAAAGAAGATCTATCCTTATAGTTAGGGATAAGGTGGGTGAGGTAATAGTTGACTCAGGAAAGATACAAACGAGATGGAAGGAGTATATAGAAGAACTGTATAGTAGAGAACTTGGACCAACAAAGTTAGACATTGAAAAAGAATATGACGTAGCGGAAGACAGCTTAGCTCCAGGCATACTCGACGATTAGATAGAAAGGGCATTAAGGGAGATGAAACTAAATAAGGCCGTGGGGGCGGATAACATTCCCGCGGAAATATTGAAATGTTTAGGAATATTTAGCAACTTTAGCAGCGTGGGATATCAAACTTATTGTCCTGTAGTCCTCACATGGTGTAGCCTTTACCTTATTCGGAATAGGAACTAAAACTGATCTCACGAAGTCTGCCAGCCATATTCCTTCTTCATAGATACTACGAATCAGCCCATATAGCCTCTTTCTCCCACATTTTACTATACATTTCAGCATGTCCGCTGGAATGTTATCCACCCCCACGGCCTTATTGAGTTTCATTTCCTTTTATGCCCTTTCTTTTTTGTCCCTAATTTTTGACGCACATGCTCAAGTTCAAAATTCTGACAATTATTTCCTCAACTCATATTAAGAGCATAACTACCAACTTAACATCATGTAATTATGGACATGTCTCACTGAAAATAAACAATTTTGTGTATTCGTAGTGTCAATATTTACGACGCTGGAGACCTTTGTGTCCTTCATAACCTAGTGAGGGCATATGTACAAGGAATGTTCAGAATAAAAATATTTCAACATTTTCCTGTAAGATATTCTCTACAAAAGCTTGAAATCTCTGTCATTTTTAAATGACATCTTTCTCTGTTGTTAATTAATATTGGTCATGACATTAACAAGGAAAAATGAACGCCAAGAGACATTTTCAACCCTCGTCCAAGATGAATTCTATGGTCTCGGGCTCAACTTTGTGGAGGTTCATGTTCGTTTAAATGAAAATACTTTGTAACTTCCACACAATTATTATTCGTACTACCGGTTTCAACGCTTCGGCGTCATCATCAGGTACCGGTACCCCACCTGATGATGACGCCGAAGCGTTGAAACCGGTAGTACGAATAAAAATAGTGTGGAAGTTACAAAGTATTTTCATTCAAACAAGCTCGTCCAAGATATTAAATTAAGCCCTTAAGGAATTGGTTCACGTAATCTGTTTATATTTTGTAAACATTAAGTATATACATATAATTCACGAAACTGCTACGACGGATCCACAAATAAAGTGAAATCTTTCAATTTTTTTGTAATCATTCAAGAGTCATGTAACTTCGGTTTTTGCAGTTTTAACAGTTTTTGCATCGACATTTCTACCGCCTCACGGCCAATGATAAGAGTTTCACGTATATTTATCCCGACATGGAGGGATACGTATATATGCACACCAATAACTAATTTCATATATAAGTATATATATATATATATATATATATATATATATACACATATACTTATATCATAAACAAACGCATTTTTCCAAAGCAACACATGCAAACAGCCCCCATTTTGATTCGCTAGAATGGAATTTGGTATTCCGGGTACCTTTATTACTGAAATATAAATTCCCAAAAATGTTTTCTTTCAATTCTTTGAGGCTTATGTTATTTACAACCCGTTATGTGGGATTGTTATGTTTATCAAGTACACCAGAAACGCAATTATGGCTTAAATCTAACAAAAGTTGAGGATCAAACATCGGATTGCTACTATGAACATATTTTTCACCCACCAGTGCCTTGCTCGCTGAATCACTCCGAAATACTTCAATGCGGTCCTAATTCATTCAATTAACATTTAACGAGAGGGTTATCAATCTCTCTAACAACACTTTCAAGCCCGATGAATGGAGTCTTCTCCCAAAAGGTTTCATGAACAGTTCCAGCGTCCGAGTAACCATTAAGGTCCTTATAAATCTCACAGTAGATTGTGAATTGGCCCTTGGCAACGGAAATTTAGGACCTGAACAGTTCATTTCAAGGGAAATAGCTAAGTACAGGAATTTATAAATTTCCACAAGTGAGATCATGTGGCTCACGAAAAATAATTAAGGTAATATCCCCTTGAAACATCCATTTCAAATATTAAGATCATTTTCACGAAAGCAGATACGGGGAATACGGACGAGGTATTAGAAAGGGAGTCCTATGGAAAAAATTAGAAGACTCCATTATGTGTAATAAAATAATCAGTCTGCCTCGTGATTCCACTGCAGAACACCAGAGAGACATAAAGATATATTTGGCCTCATGTGAAGTGTTGTTGAAGCCGAGTGTTACCATCAAACTTTAAGAAATGAATCCCAAATCGCCCAGATACCATGGTCTCTGAAAATTGACAAAAGTGATTTCCCTATCCGACCAGTGGTATCCAGTGTCTCCGCGCAAGCCAACCTAATTGCTCATGAGTTAAAATACCCACTCAGACAATATGCTCATTTTTTATCTCATGCTCAGGACTTTAGTTTTAGTTTATACTTATTCGTGACATTATTTTTGAAAATAGTCTCCTTCAAAAAATGATTTTCATTCACAATTTTACACTTTTAGACAACCAATGTTGTTTTTTCACGCAGATGGCAGAAAATGTTTAGCACACCACTAAGATTTCGATTCATTATCTAAGATAAGGAGTAGTGGTCAAAGTGTTTGCAAATCTATTAAATCACTCGATATTTGTATTATGATTTACGGCGACGGATGGGGAGACCTGATCGTATCGTCTTGTATTCGATCATTTAGCCATTTAACGTGACTTTCGAAGTGCATTTGCGCACTTCAAAAGCAAGAAGGAGATTAGTGTTAATTTTAAGGTGTGCTTGACCCGGAGTGATCGATTCATCCTTCTCAGTCCGGTGGATTTGTGTTCGGTCGGCAGTCATTCTTCAAATCCTGTGCTGGTTGAGGGAGTTTCCATCTTTGGAACCACTCACACCTGGTGTACTTTTTGTTTTTACTAATTCAATGTCTTTCAGGCAGAAAGACATATACCAAACAACACCTCGAAAGAGGAGGGAAGAAAGATGATGAAACCTTTTCATCGCGTGAAGAAAAGTGAGTATTCTGGTGTTTTTCTGTCCCTTATTATTATTTGAATACGTGTTCTGCGTTCAACTTTTACGAAAACAGCAGTTTAATGGCATTTAAAATGCATCATCTGACATTTTCTTCATATACATCTAGTAATTTTAATATAGTTTTTGTAGAATATTTAATGCTTGTTTTACTCTGAAGAGTTCTAATATATATTAATTCCGATGAACTTGCTTAGAAATTAGGATGATGATATGCACTAAAATGATTTTAATATATCACTATATATTGCGAAGGCGCGATATATCATATTGTTTAGGCGTAAAGATTCACTTACGCTATCATTTTAGTCCAGCACTCATGGTCACAAATATGGACCATGAGAAATGTAATTCGATTGAGTTTAAGCGTGTGCCCTTGATCCAATGTAATTTGTGTGTGGCCTTGATGGATTGATTTTTGTTCTTTTGTCGTGTTTGGTCGGCGTTCGGCATGCCGTCATTTTCCTAATCGTGTGATATTTGAGAGAGTTTTGATCGTTGCAGCCGTTCTATTCCAGGGCATGTTTTGTGTATAGCAATCGGCTCTCTTACAGCCAATAGGTGATGGATCAACCGAGACGTCGACGGGAGATTGAAGAATCCGAGGGCCCACTGATAGAGAGGGGACCACAGGAAAGATGGACAGTGCGGATGGGTTTGGATTCAGACCCTTGGGATCCAAGCCCGCCGGTCAGCAAGACGTCCACCAGAGAAGACGTCGAATGAAGAAAACTTGGGAACTACTTCCATCAAGCTGCAGTGAGTGAGTATTTTGGCAATGTTTAAGTTTCCTTTATCAACAGTTTTCACACTACAAGCAGGGTTTAATTGCTAGTTACTCGTTATTCAGTTTCAATAATGACTTTTTAAACATTCTATTTTATCAATAAATACTTCAAGAAGAACTTTCAAAAGAATGCGAGACTAGTCATTTTAGCCTCAAAGTGGTCCATGTGATGTATTCATCCTGCCACGAGCAAAGAGATATTATGTGGCAGTATGACTCTGTGGCGACTCTAGGTATGACGTCATTTTAGGGCCGGAGCGCCCCATTTTTAACACTCGTTAGATGTACATTGTGTGCTTGGATGAGAGTATTTAGGAGTGCATGGGAATGCATTGTAATTAGCTAACGAGGTGATGATTGGGTTTTGGGAGACCTAACCAGTTGCACTAGTATTGGTACCTGTCATTACTAACTTGTGTTAGTGTTTATAGTGTGAGTGTTGCTTGGTGCGAATGAGTCACCATCATCACACTGCACATTTACAAATATCTCACATCTATACTTTTTGTACGTGTTTTGCAATGATTTGAAATTGTTCATGTTCCAAGAATATGCCCTGTATGCTCTTTGAAATTGAATGAATTGTATTTATGTCAGTCGAATTGTGTTTTAAGGCGGCCTGTGAAGGGTTTTGCGGGTTTCCCTTCACCCCGGGCGAATGCAAGGCCAAATGTCACTCCCGATAAAATAATCGAGAAAACATTGGAAAAAATTGTCTTGCTATTATTTTCCTTTCCGTCACATAAAAACTTTACTTGGGATGAATATTACGTAATTTCCAACGACAAAAGAATTTGCTGGGTGAGGTTGAGAATTAAAAAGAAAATGTAAGCTCCTTTATCTATTTTTAAATTGAAGAAATTCGCTTCACCAAAAAGAAATTAATTATGTTGTGACAAATATAAAAGCTTAATCGGCAATGGACCATAAATATGACAAACGCACACGCACGATTCGAGGAAGGGCGCTAAAAAAACTGGCGTTCGTGAAACGTATATTCGGAAGGTGTAGCGATGAAAAAGTGAAGGAATAGTGCTATTTATCTCTAGCAAAACAAATGATTTTAAAGACCTAGCCGAGTTCAAAAAATGCATAAACTTAAATCCCGATACAGGAGTGTATTAATCCCTTTACCAGAAGAGGAATTCTGAAGTTAAATGCACTCAAAATTGTCATCATAACTCAGAAATTGAAAATTAAGATAGACAGCAACTATTTCGACCGTAAGGATAACTTTTTTTGATTTCCTGCATAACTTTATGGATAATCACAACATATTTCCACGAAAGAAGTGACTTAGTAATTGAACACGTGCTTTACTAAAACACGACCTATGTTTCCACATGACTTCCAACGTCAAAATGTATTCCCTTGGCTTAATTTAATTTTCTAATTTAAGTGATTACCCCATTCCTGACAACAGATTAAAACTCCTATCGAAGAATTCCAGTTAAAACTATCTATCTAGCAACACTCGCAGAAACAAATCTTTCACGCCATAAAAGCCACTTGCTATAAAACTTAGAAACAATGTTTTCAAACAGTCATCGTGGCACTTTCGCATTCTAGCAATATCGCCAAGGTCATATATACTCTGTAAGCTCTGTGAGATTCGACCATGGAGTAATTAATTTGTTCGCTCACAGAAGGACTTTCTTTGATAGTTTGTTATCGATGGATGCCGACGGAGAAAGCATTAATGAAATTCCAAAACTGTAAGGAAGCAAACTCGCACAAATGCCCATTCGCTCATTCGCTCCTCAACAGAAAACTCACTCAAAACTATAGCAACCCTGGGAACAACAATCACGTGACGTATATGTAAACGTAAAGAATCCATTCAAAGTGATCTCATTTTAACAAATGAAGAGCTTCATAATTAACAAAGGTTAATACAACACCAAACTATTGTTCAGGGCCCCCTTGAAAACAGTTCTCTCCGGGTCAAACACTTAACGTGACGTTGTTGTCACTTCTTGGAACAGTCTTGTTACGTTTCTTACGGAAGGCTCATAGTCTTCTCCGTCAAATGTCTCTCTCCATCTCTGGATTGGATCTGTTTACCCTGAAGCGGGAATTCAGTTTGCGTAACATAAAAAGGTAACTGAGGCCAGGGCTGTTCAGTTTGGTGGTTGTGGAAATACGGTATTCTGGTTTTCTGTTTACATCTCACGAGTCCCCAGGGACGAATGCCAAGGGGATCGTGATGTTGCAGTGGCTATCGTACTGGATTCCTACCCACAGGGTCAGGGTTTAAATCCCGGCGGTGTTAAATATTTTTCAGTACCAAAAATGAAAGCAAAAATAAACGAAGGATGGAATGGTTTGTTGCGTTGTTAATGGCATGCATGCAGAAGTGAATAAAAAAGAAAAAAAACGAATGAATAGTAATTGGTTTTCATCGGAAATGTAGCCAAAGGACCAATAGTAAAGTAATGAAATCATTAAATATAATCGAAATCATGAAATAGCTAATCTATGATCAAACAAGCTCAGAGAATTAAATTTGTTTGAAATTCACCATTTTAGACTTTGGAAAAAATTAGAAAGTGTTCCTGAAGGCGAGGGTAATAGGTAAAGAGTACATAAAACCCACTCCATTATTGAAAAAGTGGATTGAATAACTAAAATCTCGATTGGAAATTATCCAGCTCTAGCAATGAAAACGGAGATATAAAAACGTGAGCCAATGCCTAAACGAGTACTAAGGTTGTATTTATTATAAACATTTTATAAAAAATGACTACCTCTAATAACAAACATAGAACCGCATAAAAGGGTACTGGTAATGTCATCGAATTAAATTAAAATTTTATAATGACGGAAGAAGCATACACTAGTAAGAAAAATTCTTGGCAAGGAGATAGTTTAAAGATTGTAATGAAAGAAGGAGAGATAAGGGGAAAGGTACAAAATAACTAAAAATTAATGGCTTGGATGCACAGGTGGTTGATAGGAGTGTATTAGAAATGCGACACGACGACTTAATATTAATTTAAGAATAGACAGGAGGAGTCTCATTAGGAAATAGAAATTAGAATGAGGAGTTATATTAAATATAGGTGGACGTGGTAGCCCAGGGGTCAGACGCCGTACTGACCGTAGGTCCCAAGTTCGATTCCCGGGGTACCCTCTCTGGGCACCCTCAGATCCGCCCGAATTTTCTGAATTTCGGGTACCAGAATTTCCTAGTGTGTGTTGCATTGCAAATTCATGTCTATTATCCCTAATTGTGATTGTCAAGTCGAGGAAGTTGATGGTGCCGTTGACGTCTTTTCCCTTGGAGAAGGAGATAT
>NW_027287310.1:5000-50000 GCF_022747635.1 Hetaerina americana | reverse complement strand
CTGTTATTCAGGTAACTCGCCACCATCCTCCGAAGACACCATGGAACATTAAACTCCTTTAGAGCCTCCATGACACACTTCCAACTCGCTGAATTAAAGGCATTTTTGATATCAAGTGTGGCAATCAAGCAGTACTGCTTGGAGCCTCTTGCATACCTTTTTCCTGATATTGCGTCCCTTGCAGTACTGACCACCTCGCTTATGGCATCCAACGTAGAGCGGGATTTTCTAAACCCATACTGGGTTTCCGCCAGCAAGGGATCCACGACTTCCTCGATCCTATTATAAATGATCCTTTCAAAGACCTTTCCAACCGTGTCCAACATACAGAGCGGACGATACGATGATGGTTCTTCCGGAGGCTTTTTTCCTTTAGGCAGTAGAACTAGTCTCTGCCATTTCCATTTATCCGGGAATGTTCCTTCCTTGAGACATGCATTATACATATCGAGGAACATCGCAGGTGCAGCCTTGATGGCTATCTTCAGGGCCACGTTTGGGATTCCGTCAATGCCAGGAGCTTTGTTGTTTTTCACCCTTGCTGTTGCAGTGAGCATCTCCTCTTCCGTGATGGCTGGAATTTCCCCGTCTGCCTTCTCCTCGATATCATAACTCTCCTCTTTCTGTTCTGGGAACAGAGTTGATACAATTTTCCCGAGTAGCACTGGACAGGTAGGCGATGGCATGGGCTGGCTCTTCAATCGACTCATGACAACCTTATATGGCCTGCCCCACGGGTCGCTGTCAACCTCACTGATAAGCTCTTTCCAGCTCTCGGTTTTGGCTTCCTTGATGGCCTTTTTGAGTTCTCTTCTAGCGTCCTTGAACTTTTCCTCCATTGTGGCAAACGTGTGATCGTGGACTTCCCTCGGGCCCGTTGAGCTAGTCTGCGGGCCCGGTGACACTTACTTCGAAGACTTGCAATCCCTTCGCTCCACCAGTGTACCGGAGGTCGACTGTCATTATATTTCTTCCGCGGCATAGTTACATCACAAGCTTCAGTAACCCTTCGCATGACCTCCTCCACCTTTTCCGTCGCGTCTCCATAATTCACAGGACTAGTGTTCAACGCCTCGCAAAAGAGATCAGCTTCAAACAGCTTGGCTCTCCAGCCCCTTGAGTTCGATCTTGGTGGTTTCGCCCCTCGCTTCGCATCCTCGTTTATCTCCCACAGTATGGCCTGATGATCACTGTGGGTGTAAATGTCCTGCACCTTCCACGAGAAACGATCTCCCTTCACTAGACTACTGCTCACAAAGGTGAGGTCAACTATAGATGAGGACTCTCCCTTGACGAAGGTGGGCTCGCTACCTGTGTTGAGTAGGACCACATCTAGAGCCGACCAAGCCTCAAGCAGGGCTTGCCCCCTTGCATTCGTCTTCCTGCTGCCCCAGTCTATCGCCCATGCGTTGAAATCGCCGGCAATGGCTACCGGGAAGCGATCCTTCGCATCTGATACCAGCATGGTAAGGAAATCCTGGAACTCGTCCAGAGTCCAACTGGGTGGTGCATAGCAGCTGTAAAAATGTACACCCTGGACCTTTACTCTCACAAAACCTTGGACCGTCTGGCAGCCAGAATCCTGAAATGGAGACCTCCCGCAGGACCAGATCACAGCCTTTCCAGTTCCATCGAACACCCAAGGTTGGTTACCCAGATGCCTGTAGGGTTCCGAGAGGATGGCCAGGTCCGGCATCAGCTCCCGCACCGTCTGCATAAGCAGATCCTGTGCTACCCTGCAATGTTGGAGGTTGAGCTGCAGTACCCTCATTTCCTGAGCTTAACAGCAACCTGGAGTGCCCGCACATACACCGGGCATCGACGACTGCCTGCTATATGGCTAGCAAGCTCCATGTCACATTTGCCATCACATAGTGCACAGTGCGCATCCGCCTTGCACTCCGCGATTTTGTGACCTTCTTTGCCGCATTTGATGCAGCACCTTGACCTGTCTACTTCACTTTTGCAGTTTCTAGACAGATGGCCAAAGCCCCAGCATTTGAAGCACTTCAGGGGCCTCACTATCTCTCTTATACGGCAAGAGGTCCATCCAATGCGGATGTGCTCACGCTCCAAGAGCTTCTTGGCCACCAGTGCTGACAGTCTTACGACCGCAGTCTGGGTTCTGTCGTACGTGAACCTGAGTGATTTAACCGATGCCAACGTTATGCCACAGTCTTCGCCAAGGTCGCGCTGGATGGCCTCCAAAACTTCTTCCTTTGTAGTAACTTCGTCCATGTCCTTAATTTCCACATCCAGCTCTTGCGTTTTACACTTGATGGTGGCATTCCCACCCAGAGCCTTCTCCATGACAGAACGCAGTTCAGACGCCTTTTCGGTGCTCTCCTTCGTAAGAACAAAGAGCAAACCACCGCCCTTTGTCCTACGAATCCTATGCACTGAGGTGCTTACATCATTCAGCGCTTGGTCTTTTTTCATATGACTCAGGATTTCCGCGTAGCTCATTTCGGCTTTCGCCTCAACAATGAGCGCATTCGGCATGGCCCTTCTGCGCTGTTTGGCCGGCCATTGCGGATTATTTAGCTTGTCCTTCTTTTGAGGCCTCCTCTTCTTATTCTGTACCTGCCATTCACCTTCTCTTTCCTCCGGTGATACAAGTAGCGGATACTCCTCTGGTTGTTTTTCCCTCACTTCCACCTGACCCGCCAACTGCGGCATCAGCGGAGTTCTCCCGCTTCCCGCTGCAATTACGCGCAGACCCTTTTCAGATCCCCCTGGCTCCACAGAACCTTTATTGCTCTCCCGCGCACCTCGTTTCTCGCGCCGGGTCTGGGTAGATGTCGTATTTGTAGCCTTGTCTTCCACATTCTTGGTCTGCGATGAAGTGGAACGTGTACCTGCTGCAGACCTTATCAGCTTCTGTTCGAAAACTTTCGTTGTTCCGCCGAGCTCCGCAATCCGATGCCAACTGGATGTCAGACTCGCCACCTTACTGTGGATGGCTTTATGGACATTGGACTTTCCTCTAATAAACTCACCCAATTCCTGCAGCAAGCCGCCATGTAATTCCAACAAATTCTGCAGCTGCTGTTTCTCCTCCTCCTCACTTGTCATATGCAGAACAAGGTGTTCAGCCCCTTCAAGTGATAGTCCACTATATTTGTTCACCTTGGTGTCACTTGTAGCATTAGATGCTACAGGGGCCGAGTGACCAACCCCTGCAACACTGCGGTCGTTGGATGACGACGCCTGGGAGCCCGCTTGCTCACTCCCTAACAGCGCCGGTACTGGGGTATCCCTCCCCTGCACCGTAACCAATTCCTTCTGCTGGACTACCATAATTGGTTATGTATGGTGTGTGTGGTGTGTGTGTGGTGTGTGTGTGTGTGGTGTGCGGTGTGTGTGTGTTTGTGTGTGTGTGGTGTGCGGTGTGTGGTGTGTTTGTGTGTGGTGTGTGTGTGTGGAGTGTTTGTGTGTGGATGTGTGTGTGGTGTGTGTGTGTGTGTGGTGTGTGTGTGTGGTGTGTGTGTGTGTGTTTGTGTGTGTGGTGTGTGGTGTGTGTTTGTGTGTGTGGTGTGTGGTGTGTGTGGTGTGTGTGTGTGTGTGGTGTGTGGTGTGTGTGGTGTGTGTGTGTGGTGTGTGTGGTGTGTGGTGTGTGTGGTGTGTGTGTGGTGGGTGTGTGTGTGTGTGTGTGGTGTGTGTGGTGTGTGTGTGTGTTTGTGTGTGTGGTGTGCGTGTGTTTGTGTGTGTGTGGTGTGCTGTGTGTGGTGTGTGTGTGTGGTGTGTGTGTGATGTGTGTGTGTGGTGTGTGTGTGTGGTGTGTGTGTGATGTGTGTGTGTGGTGTGTGTGTGTGTGGTGTGTGTGGTGTGTGTGGTGTGTGTGTGTGTGGTGTGTGTGGTGTGTGTGGTGTGTGTGTGTGGTGTGTGTGGTGTGTGTGGTGTGTGGTGTGTGTGAGTGGTGTGTGGTGTGTGTGTGTGTGTGTGTGTGTGTGGTGTGTGGTGTGCGTGTGTGTGTTTGTGTGCGGTGTGTGTGTGTGGTGTGTGTGGTGTGCGGTGTGTGTGTGTGTGTGTGGTGTGTGTGTGTGGTGTGTGTGTGTGGTGTGTGTGTGTGGTGTGTGTGTGTGGTGTGTGTGGTGTGCGGTGTGTGTGTGTGTGTGTTTGTGTGTGTGTGTGGTGTGTGTGTGTGGTGTGTGTGTGTGGTGTGTGTGTGTGGTGTGTGTGGTGTGCGGTGTGTGTGTGTGTGTGTTTGTGTGTGTGTGGTGTGTGTGTGTGGTGTGTGTGTGTGGTGTGTGTGTGGTGTGTGTGTGTGTGGTGTGTGTTTGTGGTGTGTTTGTGGTGTTTGTGGTGTGTTTGTGTGTGTTTGTGTGTGTTTGTGTGTTTGGTGTGTGTGTGTGGTGTGTGTGTGTGTGGTGTGTGGTGTGTGTGTGTGGTGTGTGTGTGGTGTGTGGTGTGTGTGGTGTGTGTGGTGTGTGTGTGTGCTGTGTGGTGTGTGTGGTGTGTGCTGTGTGGTGTGTGTGGTGTGTGTGGTGTGTGTGGTGTGTGTGTGTGGTGTGTGTGGTGTGTGTGTGTGGTGTGTGTGTGGTGTGTGTGTGTGTTTGTTGTGTGTGTGTGTTTGGTGTGTGTGTGTGGTTTGTGTTTGTGGTGTGTGTGTGGTGTGTGTGTTTGGTGTGTGTGTGTGTGTGTGTGTGTGTGTGTGGTGTGTGTGTGTGTGTGTGTGTGTGTGTGTGTGGTGTGTGTGTGTGTGTGGTGTGTGTGTGGTGTGTGTGTGGTGTGTGTGTGGTTTGTGTGTGTGGTGTGTGTGTGTGTGGTGTGTTTGTGTGTGTGGTGTTTGGGTGGTGTGTGTGGGTGGTGTGTGTGTGTGGTGTGTGTGTGTGGTGTGTTTGTGTGTGTGTGGTGTGTTTGTGTGGTGTGTTTGTGTGTGGATGTGTGTTTGGTGTGTGTGTGTGATGTTTGTGGTTTGTGTGTGTTTGGTTTTAATGTGTGGTGTGTGTGGGTTGTGTGTATGTGTGGTGTGTGTTTATGTGTTTGTGGTTCGTGTGTTTGTGTGTGGTGTTTGGTGTTTGGTGTGTGTTGTTTGTGATTGGTGTGGTTTTTGTGTGGTGTGTGTGTGTGGTGTGTGTGGTGTTTGTGATTGGTGTGGTGTGTGTGTGGTTTGTGGTGTGTGTGTGTGGTGTGAGTTTGTTTTTGCGTGTGGTGTTTGTGTATGTGTGTTCGGGGGTGTTCTGTTTTTTGTGTGTAGTTTGGTGTTTGTAGTGTGTGTATTTGTGTTTGTGTTTTTGTGTGTGTGGTTTTTTTATGTGTGTGTTCGCTGAGGAGGAGGGTAATATGTTGAGGAAGGGTTGAAGTTTGCTACCTCTAAGAACGATTCCGAAGTCGACATTAAAAAACTAGCCGCAGATAGCGAGGTTGCCCTTCGGAACCAATCTCTGGTTACCAAACACCAAGTTGCTGAAATCATCATGTCCTCATTGAAGGAAGCAGTTCCAACAACGACCCGGTCTTTCAGCCTTCAGCAACATACGTCCACCCTCCGACCTCTGAGGAAGACAATTGGCAAGGAATATCTCATCATCCAGAAAGCTGTCAAGGGATTTAGTGTCGTATTTGTTGGATAAACGAATGTATGCGGAAAAGTGCCTAGAGTTTATCAACAACAATCCTATTCTCTGTTATCGAAAGACCCAACCGCGAGTTTCCAAAGTGAAGAGAAACGTGCACTGTCCAAGTGTCAGTTTTTAAATGCTAGGGAAAAATGTAGTTTAACCCGAATGAACCCCTCCGCCCCCAGGTTGTACGGACTCCCCAAATTACACAAACAAGCCATACCTATTCGGCCTGTCATCTCAGCTGTGTCCGCTCCTTCACACCTTCTGGCACGAAAATTAAACGTAATGCTCCGAGATCTCACAGGTTTTAAACCTAAATATGGAGTTAAAACCTCAATAGAGCTAGCCCGAAAATTGAAAGATATTAATGTCCTGGAAAGAGCGAGACTAGCCTCCTTTGACATTAGCAATTTATTTACTTGTGTACCCATATCGGAAACTTTGCTTAGGTTGGAAGTACTACTCAAGGATTCCACCATTGCCCAAAATATCTCAGACGAATCGGTCCCCCTCATCAAAATGACAGTTAACCGGAAATATTTAGTTTCAACCACACCCTTTACAGCCAAACAGATGGGTTAGCTATGGGTTCCCCACTGTCCCCCTTCCTAGCCGAAGTCTTCCTCAATTCTGTAGAAGAACATCTTTTTAATGCTGACAATCAGCATAACAAAAATGTGGGCTATTGGTTTCGTTAAGTAACGATATACTATGCCTATGGCCCGGAACCAATCGACAGTTAGACTCCTTCCTTAATTTCCTAAACACACTTCTTCGGAATATCTCCTTCTCCAAGGGAAAAGACGTCAACGGCACCATCAACTTCCTCGACTTGACAATCACAATTAGGGATAATAGACATGAATTTGCAATGCAACACACACTAGGAAATTCTGGTACCCGAAATTCAGAAAATTCGGGCGGATCTGAGGGTGCCCAGAGAGGGTACCCCGGGAATCGAACTTGGGACCTACGGTCAGTACGGCGTCTGACCCCTGGGCTACCACGTCCACCTATATTTAATATAACTCCTCATTCTAATTTCTATTTCCTAATGAGACTCCTCCTGTCTATTCTTAAATTAATATTAAGTCGTCGTGTCGCATTTCTAATACACTCCTATCAACCACCTGTGCATCCAAGCCATTAATTTTTAGTTATTTTGTACCTTTCCCCTTATCTCTCCTTCTTTCATTACAATCTTTAAACTATCTCCTTGCCAAGAATTTTTCTTACTAGTGTATGCTTCTTCCGTCATTATAAAATTTTAATTTAATTCGATGACATTACCAGTACCCTTTTATGCGGTTCTATGTTTGTTATTAGAGGTAGTCATTTTTTATAAAATGTTTATAATAAATACAACCTTAGTACTCGTTTAGGCATTGGCTCACGTTTTTATATCTCCGTTTTCATTGCTAGAGCTGGATAATTTCCAATCGAGATTTTAGTTATTCAATCCACTTTTTCAATAATGGAGTGGGTTTTATGTACTCTTTACCTATTACCCTCGCCTTCAGGAACACTTTCTAATTTTTTCCAAAGTCTAAAATGGTGAATTTCAAACAAATTTAATTCTCTGAGCTTGTTTGATCATAGATTAGCTATTTCATGATTTCGATTATATTTAATGATTTCATTACTTTACTATTGGTCCTTTGGCTACATTTCCGATGAAAACCAATTACTATTCATTCGTTTTTTTTCTTTTTTATTCACTTCTGCATGCATGCCATTAACAACGCAACAAACCATTCCATCCTTCGTTTATTTTTGCTTTCATTTTTGGTACTGAAAAATATTTAACACCGCCGGGATTTAAACCCTGACCCTGTGGGTAGGAATCCAGTACGATAGCCACTGCAACATCACGATCCCCTTGGCATTCGTCCCTGGGGACTCGTGAGATGTAAACAGAAAACCAGAATACCGTATTTCCACAACCACCAAACTGAACAGCCCTGGCCTCAGTTACCTTTTTATGTTACGCAAACTGAATTCCCGCTTCAGGGTAAACAGATCCAATCCAGAGATGGAGAGAGACATTTGACGGAGAAGACTATGAGCCTTCCGTAAGAAACGTAACAAGACTGTTCCAAGAAGTGACAACAACGTCACGTTAAGTGTTTGACCCGGAGAGAACTGTTTTCAAGGGGGCCCTGAACAATAGTTTGGTGTTGTATTAACCTTTGTTAATTATGAAGCTCTTCATTTGTTAAAATGAGATCACTTTGAATGGATTCTTTACGTTTACATATACGTCACGTGATTGTTGTTCCCAGGGTTGCTATAGTTTTGAGTGAGTTTTCTGTTGAGGAGCGAATGAGCGAATGGGCATTTGTGCGAGTTTGCTTCCTTACAGTTTTGGAATTTCATTAATGCTTTCTCCGTCGGCATCCATCGATAACAAACTATCAAAGAAAGTCCTTCTGTGAGCGAACAAATTAATTACTCCATGGTCGAATCTCACAGAGCTTACAGAGTATATATGACCTTGGCGATATTGCTAGAATGCGAAAGTGCCACGATGACTGTTTGAAAACATTGTTTCTAAGTTTTATAGCAAGTGGCTTTTATGGCGTGAAAGATTTGTTTCTGCGAGTGTTGCTAGATAGATAGTTTTAACTGGAATTCTTCGATAGGAGTTTTAATCTGTTGTCAGGAATGGGGTAATCACTTAAATTAGAAAATTAAATTAAGCCAAGGGAATACATTTTGACGTTGGAAGTCATGTGGAAACATAGGTCGTGTTTTAGTAAAGCACGTGTTCAATTACTAAGTCACTTCTTTCGTGGAAATATGTTGTGATTATCCATAAAGTTATGCAGGAAATCAAAAAAAGTTATCCTTACGGTCGAAATAGTTGCTGTCTATCTTAATTTTCAATTTCTGAGTTATGATGACAATTTTGAGTGCATTTAACTTCAGAATTCCTCTTCTGGTAAAGGGATTAATACACTCCTGTATCGGGATTTAAGTTTATGCATTTTTTGAACTCGGCTAGGTCTTTAAAATCATTTGTTTTGCTAGAGATAAATAGCACTATTCCTTCACTTTTTCATCGCTACACCTTCCGAATATACGTTTCACGAACGCCAGTTTTTTTAGCGCCCTTCCTCGAATCGTGCGTGTGCGTTTGTCATATTTATGGTCCATTGCCGATTAAGCTTTTATATTTGTCACAACATAATTAATTTCTTTTTGGTGAAGCGAATTTCTTCAATTTAAAAATAGATAAAGGAGCTTACATTTTCTTTTTAATTCTCAACCTCACCCAGCAAATTCTTTTGTCGTTGGAAATTACGTAATATTCATCCCAAGTAAAGTTTTTATGTGACGGAAAGGAAAATAATAGCAAGACAATTTTTTCCAATGTTTTCTCGATTATTTTATCGGGAGTGACATTTGGCCTTGCATTCGCCCGGGGTGAAGGGAAACCCGCAAAACCCTTCACAGGCCGCCTTAAAACACAATTCGACTGACATAAATACAATTCATTCAATTTCAAAGAGCATACAGGGCATATTCTTGGAACATGAACAATTTCAAATCATTGCAAAACACGTACAAAAAGTATAGATGTGAGATATTTGTAAATGTGCAGTGTGATGATGGTGACTCATTCGCACCAAGCAACACTCACACTATAAACACTAACACAAGTTAGTAATGACAGGTACCAATACTAGTGCAACTGGTTAGGTCTCCCAAAACCCAATCATCACCTCGTTAGCTAATTACAATGCATTCCCATGCACTCCTAAATACTCTCATCCAAGCACACAATGTACATCTAACGAGTGTTAAAAATGGGGCGCTCCGGCCCTAAAATGACGTCATACCTAGAGTCGCCACAGAGTCATACTGCCACATAATATCTCTTTGCTCGTGGCAGGATGAATACATCACATGGACCACTTTGAGGCTAAAATGACTAGTCTCGCATTCTTTTGAAAGTTCTTCTTGAAGTATTTATTGATAAAATAGAATGTTTAAAAAGTCATTATTGAAACTGAATAACGAGTAACTAGCAATTAAACCCTGCTTGTAGTGTGAAAACTGTTGATAAAGGAAACTTAAACATTGCCAAAATACTCACTCACTGCAGCTTGATGGAAGTAGTTCCCAAGTTTTCTTCATTCGACGTCTTCTCTGGTGGACGTCTTGCTGACCGGCGGGCTTGGATCCCAAGGGTCTGAATCCAAACCCATCCGCACTGTCCATCTTTCCTGTGGTCCCCTCTCTATCAGTGGGCCCTCGGATTCTTCAATCTCCCGTCGACGTCTCGGTTGATCCATCACCTATTGGCTGTAAGAGAGCCGATTGCTATACACAAAACATGCCCTGGAATAGAACGGCTGCAACGATCAAAACTCTCTCAAATATCACACGATTAGGAAAATGACGGCATGCCGAACGCCGACCAAACACGACAAAAGAACAAAAATCAATCCATCAAGGCCACACACAAATTACATTGGATCAAGGGCACACGCTTAAACTCAATCGAATTACATTTCTCATGGTCCATATTTGTGACCATGAGTGCTGGACTAAAATGATAGCGTAAGTGAATCTTTACGCCTAAACAATATGATATATCGCGCCTTCGCAATATATAGTGATATATTAAAATCATTTTAGTGCATATCATCATCCTAATTTCTAAGCAAGTTCATCGGAATTAATATATATTAGAACTCTTCAGAGTAAAACAAGCATTAAATATTCTACAAAAACTATATTAAAATTACTAGATGTATATGAAGAAAATGTCAGATGATGCATTTTAAATGCCATTAAACTGCTGTTTTCGTAAAAGTTGAACGCAGAACACGTATTCAAATAATAATAAGGGACAGAAAAACACCAGAATACTCACTTTTCTTCACGCGATGAAAAGGTTTCATCATCTTTCTTCCCTCCTCTTTCGAGGTGTTGTTTGGTATATGTCTTTCTGCCTGAAAGACATTGAATTAGTAAAAACAAAAAGTACACCAGGTGTGAGTGGTTCCAAAGATGGAAACTCCCTCAACCAGCACAGGATTTGAAGAATGACTGCCGACCGAACACAAATCCACCGGACTGAGAAGGATGAATCGATCACTCCGGGTCAAGCACACCTTAAAATTAACACTAATCTCCTTCTTGCTTTTGAAGTGCGCAAATGCACTTCGAAAGTCACGTTAAATGGCTAAATGATCGAATACAAGACGATACGATCAGGTCTCCCCATCCGTCGCCGTAAATCATAATACAAATATCGAGTGATTTAATAGATTTGCAAACACTTTGACCACTACTCCTTATCTTAGATAATGAATCGAAATCTTAGTGGTGTGCTAAACATTTTCTGCCATCTGCGTGAAAAAACAACATTGGTTGTCTAAAAGTGTAAAATTGTGAATGAAAATCATTTTTTGAAGGAGACTATTTTCAAAAATAATGTCACGAATAAGTATAAACTAAAACTAAAGTCCTGAGCATGAGATAAAAAATGAGCATATTGTCTGAGTGGGTATTTTAACTCATGAGCAATTAGGTTGGCTTGCGCGGAGACACTGGATACCACTGGTCGGATAGGGAAATCACTTTTGTCAATTTTCAGAGACCATGGTATCTGGGCGATTTGGGATTCATTTCTTAAAGTTTGATGGTAACACTCGGCTTCAACAACACTTCACATGAGGCCAAATATATCTTTATGTCTCTCTGGTGTTCTGCAGTGGAATCACGAGGCAGACTGATTATTTTATTACACATAATGGAGTCTTCTAATTTTTTCCATAGGACTCCCTTTCTAATACCTCGTCCGTATTCCCCGTATCTGCTTTCGTGAAAATGATCTTAATATTTGAAATGGATGTTTCAAGGGGATATTACCTTAATTATTTTTCGTGAGCCACATGATCTCACTTGTGGAAATTTATAAATTCCTGTACTTAGCTATTTCCCTTGAAATGAACTGTTCAGGTCCTAAATTTCCGTTGCCAAGGGCCAATTCACAATCTACTGTGAGATTTATAAGGACCTTAATGGTTACTCGGACGCTGGAACTGTTCATGAAACCTTTTGGGAGAAGACTCCATTCATCGGGCTTGAAAGTGTTGTTAGAGAGATTGATAACCCTCTCGTTAAATGTTAATTGAATGAATTAGGACCGCATTGAAGTATTTCGGAGTGATTCAGCGAGCAAGGCACTGGTGGGTGAAAAATATGTTCATAGTAGCAATCCGATGTTTGATCCTCAACTTTTGTTAGATTTAAGCCATAATTGCGTTTCTGGTGTACTTGATAAACATAACAATCCCACATAACGGGTTGTAAATAACATAAGCCTCAAAGAATTGAAAGAAAACATTTTTGGGAATTTATATTTCAGTAATAAAGGTACCCGGAATACCAAATTCCATTCTAGCGAATCAAAATGGGGGCTGTTTGCATGTGTTGCTTTGGAAAAATGCGTTTGTTTATGATATAAGTATATGTGTATATATATATATATATATATATATATATATATATATATATATATATATATATATATACTTATATATGAAATTAATTATTGGTGTGCATATATACGTATCCCTCCATGTCGGGATAAATATACGTGAAACTCTTATCATTGGCCGTGAGGCGGTAGAAATGTCGATGCAAAAACTGTTAAAACTGCAAAAACCGAAGTTACATGACTCTTGAATGATTACAAAAAAATTGAAAGATTTCACTTTATTTGTGGATCCGTCGTAGCAGTTTCGTGAATTATATGTATATACTTAATGTTTACAAAATATAAACAGATTACGTGAACCAATTCCTTAAGGGCTTAATTTAATATCTTGGACGAGCTTGTTTGAATGAAAATACTTTGTAACTTCCACACTATTTTTATTCGTACTACCGGTTTCAACGCTTCGGCGTCATCATCAGGTGGGGTACCGGTACCTGATGATGACGCCGAAGCGTTGAAACCGGTAGTACGAATAATAATTGTGTGGAAGTTACAAAGTATTTTCATTTAAACGAACATGAACCTCCACAAAGTTGAGCCCGAGACCATAGAATTCATCTTGGACGAGGGTTGAAAATGTCTCTTGGCGTTCATTTTTCCTTGTTAATGTCATGACCAATATTAATTAACAACAGAGAAAGATGTCATTTAAAAATGACAGAGATTTCAAGCTTTTGTAGAGAATATCTTACAGGAAAATGTTGAAATATTTTTATTCTGAACATTCCTTGTACATATGCCCTCACTAGGTTATGAAGGACACAAAGGTCTCCAGCGTCGTAAATATTGACACTACGAATACACAAAATTATTTATTTTCAGTGAGACATGTCCATAATTACATGATGTTAAGTTGGTAGTTATGCTCTTAATATGAGTTGAGGAAATAATTGTCAGAATTTTGAACTTGAGCATGTGCGTCAAAAATTAGGGACAAAAAAGAAAGGGCGTAAAAGGAAATGAAACTCAATAAGGCCGTGGGGGTGGATAACATTCCAGCGGACATGCTGAAATGTATAGTAAAATGTGGGAGAAAGAGGCTATATGGGCTGATTCGTAGTATCTATGAAGAAGGAATATGGCTGGCAGACTTCGTGAGATCAGTTTTAGTTCCTATTCCGAATAAGGTAAAGGCTACACCATGTGAGGACTACAGGACAATAAGTTTGATATCCCACGCTGCTAAAGTTGCTAAATATTCCTAAACATTTCAATATTTCCGCGGGAATGTTATCCGCCCCCACGGCCTTATTTAGTTTCATCTCCCTTAATGCCCTTTCTATCTAATCGTCGAGTATGCCTGGAGCTAAGCTGTCTTCCGCTACGTCATATTCTTTTTCAATGTCTAACTTTGTTGGTCCAAGTTCTCTACTATACAGTTCTTCTATATACTCCTTCCATCTCGTTTGTATCTTTCCTGAGTCAACTATTACCTCACCCACCTTATCCCTAACTATAAGGATAGATCTTCTTTTCTTACTTCCCGAAAACGATTTAACTTTGCTGTACAGCGCACCGATTTCACCCTTCCTCTGCAGACTTTCCATATCCCAGCACTGCGTCTTCCCCCATGCTTCTTTTGCTTTATTTGTTGCCCGCCTAAATTTATTGTTTAATTCTTTTTACTTCATTTTGCCTAATTCTGTATTTACGTTCTTCAATTTTCGCCGCTCAAAACCACTGTATATTCCATCATGTTAATCTTGGGAATGAAAATTGAGGTAGTTTCCCGTTGCCTTCCCCAATAGTGTTTTTAACGTGACACCATCACTTATTGGCCGCCGCTTTGCGGTCGGACGCCATTGCAGCTGCCTCACTGAGGAACAGACGCTGCGTGGACTACGATTGTACGGAAAAACTGACATGAGCGGAACAATAATGGGCTGACACAATACAACACAAATAGAAAAGAATAGACACCTTTAAAAGAACACTAACACGGTAAATTGTTCGAGCTTTCGGCCCTCTCAGAGGCCTTCTTCAAGAGAGACTAAAAATATGCTATTGCAGAGGAGAGGGGAAAGAGCTATGGGCGCGGAGGGGAGGTGTGGAGGGAATGCTGGGAGGGAAATTAAATATGGCGGTTTAGGGTGGGAATGTTAAAGGAACGGAAGAATAGTATGTAGGCGGATTCACGAGTTCTCACCTCTATGTTAGTGGCTGAATCTGGTAGGGATTCTAGGATGTTAAGAGCAAAACACTGGTCGAATGAAAGGTTGTGGGAATTGGCGTGTGAAGGGATAGGAAGAGAAGAGAGTGAGGAAGAATTGCAGGAGTACCGGTGATTATTCATTCGGATGGATAAGGGGGTTATGCATTCACCTATGTAAAAGGAAGTGCAATGTTTGCATGATAAAAGATAAATTATACTTTTTGAGAGGCAATTTGTCACGGGGGGCGCCAAAGGGCTGGTGGATCTCAGGGGGGGTGATTGTTCTTTTAAATGTGTCTAGTCTTTTCTATTTGTGTTATATTGTGTCAGCCCATTACATATATATATATATATATATATATATATATATATATATATATATATATATATATATATATATATATACACACCACAATCAACACATATATATAAACACAGTAATCAATCCGAAGGTCCGTTTAGTAGGTGATGGTAGAGATCACCCTGTACTAAGCCCTATACGAAAAGCCCTATGTGAAAATTAACACATCAGGGGAAGGGCGGCCAGTTCCTTTCCCTGTGCCGGTTATGGTTTCCCAGGAAAACCTGATACCCGAATAATCACTTTAAGCTCGGGTGGAGCTGCAGTTGCAAAGAGTGCCTTGCCCGGGAATCGAACCCGAGACCCTCTGGTCAGCAGTCCAACGCTCTACCCACTGGACTACCGGCACCCACCTATACAAATATGAAGAAGAAGATGAGAAAATTGAAACGGTTAAATAAGAGAAACTGTCGACAGTGGAGACAGCGTTTCGCTGGTCAGGCACGTGGACCCTCTTCCTGCCATCCCCTCCCCTCCTTCTCTATCTCCCTCCCCTCCGCCCATACCCTCCGTTTCCTCCGAACCCTTAGGAAACATGGGCAACCGTCCAAGTCAGATGCACACATTACTTGTTATCATCCTTTCGACATGCTTCCCTTCCAAACCACGTGACCCGTCAGAAGACATTTGACATCGAATTTGTGTACGTTCAAGAAATCTCGATATAGAGGTAAATGAGGAGATGCATGACCAGGCATTGCTGTTGAATGAAGACATGTGTTACCTGATGTGCGGAAGTTTATTAGCAAGGTAGGGTATGCCAGCACCGGATCGTGGAATAAACGACGCCTTAAAGCAAGAATTGGAACGTGGATATGAATTAACCACCAACAGAAGGAAGAACATGTCACATCAATGAAGGCAATCGATGATGGAAATGGTGGCTGATCCTTACTGGAAGCCACTGGTGGAATTGGGAAGACATTCCTCATATCATTGCCATTGAACACTGTTCGTGCGAGATCGGACATTATGTTAGCAGTTGCTGCTTCTAGAATAGCGACCACATTGTTGGAAGGATGCCGTACAGCTTTTTTACTGTTAATGTTACCGTGAAACTTCCACAATTCCGAACAAGTGTCATGTAACATTTCGAAACAGTCCACAATGGCCAAAACTTTAACAGCATCTTAAATCATCATATGGGGCGAATGCACGATGGCGCACAGACGCGCATTGGAAGCACTTGACCGGACGATGAAAGAACTGCACAATGACTTGAAATGCTTTCGCGGCGCAATGATTTTACTGTCCGGCGATTTCCGCGAAACAAATTCCTTTCAACAGTTATTCCAAGATCGATTGCTGCCGATGCAATTAACGCTTGCCACAACTCATGAAATATGAAGCGCTATGTGAAGAAACTTAAAATGACAACAAACAATAGGGCTACATTGCTAAACGATCCATCTGTTGAAGATTTATCCAAGCAATTGTTGACTATCGGTAATGGCCGTATTCCTGTAGACATATCGAACGGATTCATATAATTTCCTCGCAATATTTGCAATTTTGTTTTATCTAAAGATGAGCTCATTTACATTGAACATCATTGATAACCACAAAAATCACAATTGGTTGAGTGAGCGAGCAATTTTGGCGGCCAAGGACAAAGATATGGATGACTGAGACTTTGTAATTCAGTATCAAATCGTTGGTAATATGCATTCATTCAAATCTATTGACTATGAAACAAATGAAGACAAAGTCACCAACTAGTTATCCATCTTACTTTTTCAACCCCTTGGATTTGCCTGGCTTACCACCGTACAATTTACAGCAGAAGGTTGCCTTGGTGGCAATGATGCATCTTCATTAAAACCAACCAAAACTATGCATTGGAACGCGTTTGGTGAAAAAACTGATGATCATTATGATTCACGTGACAATACTCAAAGGAAAATTCAAAGATGAGGAAGTTCTCTTTCCCAGGATTACCATGATCCCAACCGATATGCCCTTTGAGTTCAAACGGATTCAATTTCCAACTCGTGTGCTATTCGCGATGACGATTAACAAACCACAAAGCCAATCGTTTCGTGTTTGTGGTATGAATTTGAAAAACCAATATTTTTCTCAATGTCAATTATATGTGGCATGTACACTCGATGGTAAACCATCCGCTTTATTTGTTCTTACGCCTGATAAGAAAACAAAAATTGTTTTATAGAAGAAGGCGTTTGACTCAAGAGAAAAAAGCCGAATTTATATATGCATAGATCGAATATGGAAAATGCGTTTCTGACAAGCCATTGCAATATTTTCTGTAATTTTATTGAATTATTTCCTTTTCTGTTTTAACAATTAAAGTATAATTAAAATTGGTACAGCCGTCCTTGATTTATTAATGGTTTAACCAAAGTGTTCAATGATTGTTAGGCGTTAAAATGTTCACCAGGTAAGCTAGTAAAAATATTTTTTTTTAATTAGACGCTAATATCAGATTCTGAAACCCAAACGGAATTCATAAATTATCAGGTAGTCTAAAAAACGAAACGGCCTCAGTTCAAGATTCCGGAAATTCTCAGGCTAAGTGAAGCACGTGACGCGCAAATCATACGTTGGATAGACAACACGCAATTTTAATGCTAGGTGCAAGGAACAGTTGCCTGAACATTTGAACGACCGACTTGAAAAACCTGACGTCGGAGCACACATTTTCGAAATTTCCCATCATATTACTCTTCCGGTTTCATCGCTATATAGGCACACGTATAACCTCAAAGCCGACGCCACTGAGAACTTAAACTGCAAATGGAAGGAGTGAGTATATCTTGATGAATAGTAATCATTTTACGCCAAATGTTTAATCCAAAGAGGCACGCGTCTGTAGCTATCTTAATGGATCCATATATAGATCCACGTTTTCAGGATATCACTTGCCCCTGCACACGGTGTCGCACGTAATTACGACACTGATTACATTTTCAGTAAGAATGATTCTCCTTTGCAAAAGGAATTGGAAGAAAATCTCTTCAAATAATCGTTTTGAGGAAGAAACATTTTGGTGAGAAATGTGCGGTGGTGGGCGAGTATCTAAGAGACGAGGAAGAGAGGGACGCTTAAATATGACCTTCACTGGACGAGGTCAATTCGAAGTGGACCAGTTTAAGACTGATTGATCAATGTATGCATAGAAAACAAGTTCACAAAATATATTTTAAGAAATCGAGAAATCTCAACTTACGATAATTCCTATTCGCTGGAGTCTCCGAAGTTCCATTCCCTAGGGATCCTGATTTCATTCCTGCACTTCCAGACATTCTCCCACCACAGTGAGCCATTCTTCCCTTTTCATGAAATCATTGTCCACACACGCACACACACCAATTGCATCACTGAACTGAAATTAATAAACAGGTTAGATACTAAAAATCCAAACACTTCAGAATGTGCGTGAACATTTTTCCATTTTTGTTATATAGAGCGCTTTCAAAATAATGGCCAACCACTCATATACATACGACATTGCTCGATAAACCAGGTTGGTTTTTTAATAAGAAACTATCCGGTTAGGCTTCTAATTAAATTATTTGCAAGTCATTGAGCTTCCATTGATGAAAATGCTTAATGTTTGCCCATCAGCAGTCGTCTAAAGTGAAGGTATGGTTGTTCGAAACACGGAATTCATCGTCGCTAATTGAGCAAATTCCCACAAAGAGAGAGTTATCGACTCCGGTCCGACCAAGAGAAAGACTCTAAGTAAAATGGGGCGAAATGGACTGGAGGACTCTTAGCACGCAGAGACATTGTCTTTTAAGTTGGAGCGCGTATGCTCAGGTGATTTCAACCAACACCGCTTTCTTGGGTCAAACGTTCACACACGGTGGTCTCCAGTTCCTTAAAGTTTAATTAATATATGAGATTACCCTTTCAATGAGAATGGAAGCAAAATGCAATGAGGCATGACGAGTACTTTCGTTGAAAAAAGTATCGACATTCAAAAATCTCGGGTATAAGAAACTTGAATCCAGTGTAACGACTGGAGAGAACTAAACGTCTACAAAAATTAAGTGTAAGTGAATTTAGAGTAGAAAATGGATTGAGATTTTGGTTCCATGGCGTAAAAGGGTTAAATAAGCAATCTTAGTCACGACTGTTTGGAATTACACATCGTACATCGTCGCGTACCACAATCGCTCCGTCTTCTCGGCATTAAAGACAATGCCAATGTAATGGCATGATTTCCCATTTCATTGTAAATTATGATGTAAATTCACTTTTCACTAGGATACATCAAAAGGATAAGATATCAGCAATCTCTCGGATCGGTCGACAGTCGTGTTCCATAATTATGAGAGAATGGACACGTCTATTGCTTTCGCAGTATTAATAATATATTAACCTATTAACTGAAAGAATTCCACCCTTTTTCACGATTGCATCACATAACATAAGTCAACCAACATTAATCACTTTAAAGGCGCGAATAATAGACAAGTATGCCCTCACCTCCATCCAGCACGACGACACGTGACCATCTGAGCGGATTAGTCAATCGAAGGAATAGCAGGTGGCCGAAACCGTGGAATGACGTCATTTGGAAAATTTGAAAATGTACTGTTAAGTTAAATTTTAAAAAGTAAATTAAATCTGCATAAAATATTTCATTTAAAATTTTGGCAATGTCATTTCAAAACAATTTTCTCATTATTAATTAATATTTTTAATTCAATATTATTTTTCTTTAGTATTTCAATAAACTGCCATAGTACGATTTGTTACCACTAGATGGCGCTAAGGGAAATAGGTGGCCACTGGCACATGCTGACTCGGGACGGCGCGGCGAAGGCGCACATTCGCACAGAGACAGGTACCTGAGAAATATCAAGTCGGATCTTTGCCCATCCTCTACTTCTACCGGAGGAATTCCTACAGTCCCTTCTCCTGGTAAGTAGCATTATTATTTTCTCTTGAAAACATCTCGGTTACTTAATATTTTACAGACAACGTACTTCTTAACAAATGCGTGCTTGACAGACGTTCCTTCGGAAAACGAAAGCTCGAACCTCCAGACTTTTCCGTCTTATTTCTTGAAAGTGACTACGCGGACATTTAACATAGAACAAAGCAGGAGTAAATTCTTTCCCTCTCGGAACGTAGCTTGAGAATTTAACGGCTGAATGTCGACATTTTACTGACGAGATGTTAGGGAAAACTGAGGATTTCCTTGAGGACGTAATTTTCCTTCGCTAGCCAGAAATATATTCCCCGGGCAAAGAACGAACGCCATTGTGTTGACTGCGTACTTATTCATTCTGATTGTTTTTTTGTGTGTCTGTTCTCGTGACACACTATTCAAATATTCACTCGTTTTACCGTCGTTTTACTTTTTGCTTGCTTTATGTGGAGGGATGAAATCTCTGACGCCAATTACGTAGAGCAGAAAGCTGAGTTACCTAGGGAATAACGTGACCTTTTGTTGTTTCATTGGCCTTGAAGGAAATAAGACCATGAAAGTCCATTAATTCTGTGTTTGGATGTTATTTTTGAGTGTATTTTCATTCATTTCGGTGGCCTGAGTGATTATAGGGGATTTATATTCCTGGGGAAGTGCCAAGTTCAGGAAGTCTACGTATGACTCAGATTAAGGAATATAACTGTAAGTGCAATCAGAAAAACAAAAGGACTCGAATTGGATGGACATTCCGAGATTACAAGGGTGCAACCATTCATCCCGAGAATACAAGGACGAGAGGGACTGTCAGTAGCACGCATTAACCATGTTCCTTTATGTTTTGTTAAGCTGTCTTCCACCCACACCCTTCTCCATGTTCCCTTTTAAGGATACTAACTCTGTAAAACAGCAAAGTGCTCATTTGCGAAGGAAACACACTCTCCCATCAGTCAATTTAATACAGCTTTGAACCTGCGTTTTGATTGGACTCCGTTTTGTGTTTTAATGGAAGGAGGCAAACACTTTCCTAGACGTAATCATTTATTGTACACATCGGTGGTTTTTCCTGATAGTATAACCACCCACGGGTACCCTTGCGTCTTTCGTTATAGGAGTAAGGTATTGCGGTACCGGAATTCTTTCTACACCCTTACTTCCCAATTCCCTGCAATCTCACCGCTGCCAAAGGACCCCCTTAGTCATAACGACGCGAATTTCCTTAACTGTCACTCATCCCCCTCCCACCAAATCATAATTACTACATCAGAACATATACATGATGTCTACTACATAGGAATTAATTATTTCACAGTCATGTAAACGCGTCTTCCATTTTAATCTGTCCCTCTTACCTGATTTATTTCAGATATCTATTTTGTTATTCATCCCATTTCAGAGGCCTACTTTATTAGAACCCATACACGATGTCTACTTCACAGGAATTTATTTTTCACTCTCCCGTAAATTGATCTTTCATTTCACTCCAACCCTGATTTATATCATGTCCTCATTTTTTTGCTCGAATTCGATCTACAGTTCAGAAGTTGATACAAAAAATTCGTCAAAATCATCATTTCACCATAAGCTTAAAGATAGCGCAATTATGAATATACCTGGTCCCGTGCTGCGCGAGGGGAACCAAAAGGAACTTCTTTATAGCCCAAACATATATCCGAATTTGAAAATCGGCGGGTAAATATTTTGAACCGACTTGTAATGCTTATTATGCTGTTCATTTGCCGTAACGACAATTTACAAGTTTCTGCATGCACTTGTGACCCTAATGCTGACGACATTGAGAATATATTTAAACTATGACAAATACAGGCACACCGTTGAAGCAAGGAAGCGCATTCCGCGAGTGATCCAATTTCGTTTCAAATTTATTTTTTGGCAATATAGAAATTTGCGTATATTGGTCATTATATCTTGTTGCCATTGAATGAAAAAATGATGAATTTCCTTCGTATTCTTATAGTATAGACATTTTTAAAGGGTTAGATAATTATTACTGGATAACTCACTGACTGTCTGGTGAGCGTATCAATGATTGGCTTAATAAGGGTGATAAGGGAAGGGAAGGAGAGAAAGGATGAGGAGAGGAAATCACAATTATCAATTTGGAGGATCCAAGAACCCTTGTTTCCTCATTCGCTCTTTTTCCACGCGCAATTATTTATGTCAGAGGCTTGCAGTAAACTTACCAACCATAAACGGAGATAATATGCAAAGTTCCTTGCACTCGTGACGACATTTCGAGCAACTGTATTAAAACTGTATATTCCCGGCATTAAAATGTTCACCCAGAAAATCAATTTTTTCCTCACAACTTCTCACCCCCAAATGAGCATACATTGACTTTCGTTTCCGCTTTATTTTCTCTGACCAAACATTCTCTTATCACGCTCGTTTACACCCTCCGATTGTTTTTCTAACATTAAGAATATCCCCAGCGGTTCCTTCTCATTCCCTGACTGAAACGAATTTTCTATTTCCTCATTTTCCCTTTCAAAGTATTTCATTGATCTTTCTCCATCTCCATATCGCAAAACAATTCAACCAATACTTTATCTCGTTCAACAAAGACAAAGAATCCATGATTAATTGGGCTTCCTCACACATATGGGTTTATTTCCGTCTTAATTTCCATACCAAAGAACCATTTCTAATGATTTCTTTTTATAGGTTTTTCGTAGGTTTATAGCCATGCTGAAATTTCATCTTCGTTTCTTAAATTCTAGGCCTGCTTTCACCCCAAATATTTTCTATGCGTACATGTATTTTCGATGTCTGCTCTACCAAATCTTTCTTTACTTGACTCTATAGTTATATTTGAGTTTCTTGTGTTCTACTGTTTAAGGCTTCAATTCGTGGAAGTATTAAATATCCATACTAACAAGACTGTGTGTATTTTTCCGCAGGTTTTTATTTTCGTTCCTTTTTGTCATTTATTTCATTAATTTCAATTTCCTGCACGTTGTTCTTCAGTGAATAATGGCAATTTGAGTGATAAAATAATACTTGTTTTGAAAAACTCTCTCGTCAAACCTTGATGCACGTTTTTTAAAGTACAAGGTAACTGCTTCAAGCGTAAACAACAGCGCCGTTTATTACGTGAGATTGGAAAAATGAGGGGATTAATATTTAAAGGGTCCATACAAATGGGTGAGGTGTCAAGAGTTACCCGATAGTAATGGCAGGACTGCCCCTTCTGACCCTTCTCTTATTCCGGGATCAGCCCATTTGACGCCCCTCCACACTTACCACGCGCTCCTTCTCCCTCCCTATCCCCCCCATCCCTCTTCCCCCTTCCCCAATCATCGTGTGTGGGCGGTATTGTTCGGTATAATGGATGCATTTATAGGTATTCTTTTAATCGCCATCAGAAGCAAATCTCTCTACGGGAAGTAATCTATTAGCCACCTTATTTGTGAAAGTTCAACGCCGCGTGCCCAGCGCCTCCTTTTGGATTCCGATAGAACCTCTCACCTCCCCCCAAGGGATCGAACCGGTGCTCCAATTCTTTGGAGCACCCGTTCGATCCCTTGGGGGGGAGATGCAAATGATAACTCACTTCGAGAGGGACGGAGTCGCCTCTCGAAGCAGGTTATCATTTGCATTAAAACTTTCCAACGACTCTTATTTTGGACATGGATATTAATTTAATTTTCCTCGGGTCATAGTATTTCAAGAATATGGCACAGGTGTAGTTGTGAATTCTGTTCTCATTTTTGCTATTTTTTAAGGTCGTCTTAAGAAGAATATTGTCCCGTCATCACGACCAATCGAAGGGCGCGAAGCAAACTCGTTGCGGGATTCTGGGTCCGATGTACCATGAAGAGTGAGATGTAATTGATCATGTGAGTTATGAATTTCTCTGATTTTAAGAATTCGTCCTAAAATACCAATGAATGCAACCTTACTTGCTAGATATTCCCTAATAAAAAAATGGCAAATCCTTTTTGGTCCAATTTATGTAATTCAGCTTACTTCTTGTAGGACTTCCTCGAAAGGAATATCGGGCCCTGTGCGCGACGAGTCGTCGGATGCAGGGCACCTGGAGATCGTATCTCATTACCTTTAAGGACCACTGGTGTTCTCGGTGTTTTAATTTATGTGGCAGGGATGCGAAGGTTCATCTAACACTAGGGTCTCCCTCAACACCTTAACGTTTGCAGTTTGACAAGGCCAAAACAACTGAAAATAGCCTTACGCGTATTTCCTTTCAGCTGTTTGGAATTCGGACTATTTGGACCCTCTCCATCTATCCGTACTCCAGAAACAATACTCTGGCCTGACTCTCTCGCCAAGTCGAAATGTTATTTAATTTGGCGTTCGCTGCATTCGGAATCGAAACAATGAATTTCTAATTAAGTGAAGGCTTACATGAATAATTGCAGAATTCGACCATGATATACTGTTTTATGGAGAATTAACGTGTAGTACACTTGATGTTCCTGATTGGAAATTCGGGTTTGGAAGGGAGTGTGAGATCCATGGTTATTGCTTTTGATACATACGAAATAACTTTTTATCTTATTTACTATGCGATGACATAGAGTGTTCGTTATTAAACAAGTGCGTGTATCATTTATGCCAACTGCTTCTTCAATTTTCATTTTGATGATTCTTTCGAACATTTTCCCCATTTCGGGTAGTAGTGTTATGGGTCTGTATGCCTCAGCATCAGAGGGGTCTTTTTCCTTAGATTTTAAGATGGTGCATAGGACACCCTTTTTCCATGCCGCAGGGAAGTACTTGTTTCTGAAACAGTCCTGTAGCAATCTAGTTAAATAGTTGAGGATAACCGGCTCGGCTGCGGTTGAGGATAGCCGGCTCGGCTGCTTTGATCAATTCAGCGTTTATGCCATCAAAGCCTGGGGCCTTTTACATTTTCATCTCTTTAATCGCGGTTTTAACTTCTTCATCGGTGATATCTATCTCCGTACATTACAGATAAGGGAGGTTAGCCTCACGCCTAATTACTTTTTGCTCTTCAGTTTCATTTTATGCTGTTCATCCGGTACTAGCGTGTTGATGTTGGAAATGGTTTCGTCCAGGAATAGAAGCTCCCCTCTGGCTTTGGTCTTAGCTGAGTATGTTGGTAGGATTTTAAATTTTTCCCTTGCGATTTTATATATTAACCCCCGGGGGTTTTCCTCAATATTTGACCTCGAGAATTACTCCCAGCTTTTTTCCTTGCTTTTTTGCACTTGTTGTTCATAGTTCTCCTTTGCCTCAAAGTACCTTCTTTTGTTGATGGTACGTTCTTCGGGGCTAATGCTTTTCTGTTAAGTTCTCCGTAGGTTTCTACAATTTATCTTAAGCCTATGAAGTTTCTCATTCCACCATACTGTTTCCTATCGTCGTGTTTTCCGTTTCGGTCAGAGGGATTGAGGCCAGAGCGGAGCCTAGCAGCGCCTCCGTAAGTGATCTAACTCGTGCATCGATGTTGTTATTGCTTGGATCCCATGGCAACAATTCACATTTGTTCCAGGTGTTCTTTGATAATATCTCCATAAATTTTCTCCAGTTTGCTGCACTGATATTGAATCTTCTTTGATGAAAGCGTTCATTTTCTATAGTCATGCCAATCTGGTATGTGACTAATCTGTGATCGCTAATGGATAGTTCGGCATGAACCTCCCATCTGTACACGTCTCGTATTAATGTCGAGTTGCTGATGTTTGGGTCTATATTTGAGCAGCCTATTGTCGAACTAAAAGTGTACGGTTGCCCTGGTTCGTTTATTATATACAGATCTTCGGAAGCTATTAAGTCCTCCAATGCCCTGCCACGGTCATTGGTTTCCTTACTAAAACATATTTCGTTCTTTGCGTTAGAGTCAATTGCGACTGGTATCCTTTTATTTTTGAATTTATGTATCAGGCTCTTTAATTCTGTGATGTATTCTTGGATGTCCTCCGATGCTGGCATACAGGATGGTGGCCTGTATATCCGGAAATCAATATCAATGGTTTCCTATAAGCCCGAATTTCTGCAGCTGCGAAGTGATTTGTTGTGCAGTGCTCAAAACTCAAGAAATCATAATTTTTTTTAAAGACCATGATGCTTGCAAAAAAATCTTTCTTTGGCATTTGCTCGTGTAATGCACGTTTGCACTCCGAATCCTGGGATTTTCCATTTTCTTTCATGACTGTTGCTGTACACATATGGTTCCTGCTTCAATATAATATCTAGCCCAAGATCCATTGCTATTTTTCTTAATTCATTAGTATTAACCTTTGCCCGTTGAAGGTTGATTTGCCCTATTTTTATAATGTGGTTTTTAGTCCCCATAATCGATCAGCTCTATGATGCATTCCAGTGCCTTCTTTAGACAAGGGCATTTCTTGTCACTGGCTTTGTGGCTACAATCTTTTATGTCTGCTTTCTTGCAATTCATAGAGCAGGGTGATTTTTCTACAGAGTTGCATTTCCTGGAATCATGGTTTTCGGAGCAATGGTCACAAACATCCTGGTCTGCATAGCACTTTTTGGCAGTGTGCCCAAACTTTTGGCACTTGAAGCTCCTCGTTGCTACTATAAAGTCCTTCACTCTATATGAGCTAAACTCAATGAAAGCCCTTTCTCTATTTAACAAATTCTTTCTGCTAATGGGGTCTACCTAGATTACCCAGTTTGCTGTTTGTTCATCTCTTTTCCCAAATTTAAACAATGCTTTCATGTGGCTACCTGCAGATAGGTCATTTTGGTTCCTCAAAGCTTCCTCAAGATCCTCTGGTGTTACGCTTGATTTAACCGCATATAATGTCATTCTAGGGAGAACCTTAGCTGGTTTCCTTATCAGTAGGTAATTATCGGCAAATCCTTTGCAATTCTTCAGTTTCTCTTTGATATCTTCGTTTTAGGACTCAATTTTTATAGCTTTCTTCTTTGTCCTAGTGATTTCTTTGATTTTAATGCCATGTTTTGTGGGGTTTAATATTTTTAGTACCTTCATCTTTGTGTCGTCACTTGTTTCTTCCTCCACTCCTTCCCCTGGGGTTATTACTACAGTGTACGTTTTGTTTGCCTTCTTGCTCCTTATTGGAGACATCTCGCTCATCTTGCTATGAATGGAAGCGATTTCAGCAAAAGATGGGCCCTCTGCAGGTTTCGAACAGGAGAGCTTCAACTCTTTTCTAACTATTTATCTTATTATTTTTACATTTACATCATTGTTTTCGGACTTGGCCTCTAGTTTTCCTAGAGCCCTATTATGACTATTTATCAGTGTCATGAACAAGTCCGCCAATTTCTTGATTTCGACTTTTTTTAACGCCCAGACTTTTTCACTGCCCACAAGACGACGTCACTTGCTACACTAAACTGGCTTGCTAAAGAACAGAGGTCTGCCTCTCCATGAAAAGCATCAGTCCCTGCCATTGCTGCATTTGATTAGCACTGCACTATGTGATGCTCAATCCCATTTATTCCATACCCAATGTTTAAAGATGATTCAAATGCTCGTTGATATGATAATGGGCGCTTCAATTAGACCTAGGGTTCCAATTTACGGAAAAAACAGTCGGATTTGCTCCAGTATTATATACAATAAATGCAGTGCTGTCAAATGTCTGGCACTTCAGGTATACCCTATGTCTTCTGGTTACAGGATGTATGCCACCAATCAAAGAATACAAAGAAAATCTTACCCAACAAAGATGTTCAGATCATCCCTCATTGGAAAGACCGCTAACTAACCCCTGCTAATCCTCTGAAACATGGATGAACTCTTAATACTGCCCAAGATATCCCTGAGAAGAGCCAGTCACTCTTGGGGCCCAAAGTATGGTGCATCTTAGAATCGCAAGTCAACTTTATTTTGGCTTTAGTGTGTTAAAACTGGGATGCATCTTCAATTCGAAGGTGTCTTAGATTCAAAGAAATACGTTAGTTTGTTAATTCGTTTCTTTTTATCTATGATTCATTGATATCTAATGCCTGAACTGGCAGAGTGTAAATCGACCAGATATCCAGAATACAGTGCAAAACAAAGCAATAGTTGAAAATAGGCATTAAAATTCAAATGAAGAACCTCTTACAGAAAAAATTATGACAGCAATTTCTGGATCACTGATAACAAAATTATCCACTGTTCGTGGAAACCTTAATTGAGAACAGAGAAGGACCTATGATGGGAAACAGCTGCTCCTTCTCTGAAAATTCACTACTTTGCACTTTTTTAAGTTTGATTCTAGTTAGCGAGAGTCTAACCAGCATTGTACAGCATTAAGGTCATCTGATAAAGCTGATCTGTCTTCAGGATACTGGATATTAAGGTTCACCACTGTACCGTCATCAATCAAAGGTATCTTACTTGCGACTGCTCAGTAAATGTGAATTAAGGGAAGTAAGAATGAAATGGGTCCCATTACACTTCCCCGTGGGACACGTGAAGTACCTTCTACTGCAATCGATCCAACTCTATCTCTGACTTCTCTTTATATTCAACCATTCAAATAGTTTTTGATCCAAGTCCGGATATTCTTATCTCTACCGTATGCTTCTAGCTTCATCAGCAGTTTGCTATGAGCTACTTTGTCGTAGGCTTCCTTGAAGTCTTGAAAATGGTCGTCCACTGGAACATGGATGTGAATGTTGGAGTGCAGCGTGAGGCAGTGTCTGCAAGAAGCCTCTGGCCACAAGAAACTGTGCAAAGAAGGGGAAGGTGATGCGTCAGTGGATGACTACTCATTTTAAGGAGAGATGTTATATTTGGATAAGGTATGGTGGTGGCAAAAATTGCAGTTTGTCTTTCTCCTATCCCTCATCCAAGTTGGCGTCAATGAGCCTTAGGGAAGCAGTAAAAATGGCATAAACCAGCGCAGACAAAATTTTCATCCAGTCAAAGAGTCCTTACATTTAAATGTTAGAGTTGTGCATATGGTATGGCGATACTCAAAGGGTCCTCAGTTCCTGGGCTCATCTACTCCTTAGACATATCTCTTGGTGTTCTTAGTCTTCAGCCATTGAGCAACTTACAGAAAATAATAATAAGAGCACCCACTGCCCCACACCATGAGTTTCTATTCTCCCTAACCTGGAATTGAATATATGATCTGAGTGCTGGACACTTTGTCCTTCAGCCACTTCACTTTTCCTTCAGTATACCAGTGACCCTCTAGAAAGTCATAGGAAATGCAGTCATAAATGAAGTTAATTGTGGTGTCTAAGTCCCTTGAGGCCCTTTCATTCCTGAGACATGTCTATTGGTTGTCTTAGCCTCCAGCCATAGGTGGATTTAGTGGGAATGATGCTCTCCTTGCATACTTATCCTTTTCCCATTAATCATGCCCCAAGAATGTTTAGGAGTAAAGTCTGCTTCTTCCATTCAACCAATTTCCACAAGTATTGGCCTAGTATTGTTGGGTCCTGGGAGTTTTTAATACCTTGGAGTATATCTTTGGCATTAAATGGAATACGAGGTGATGTAATTGCTGACCAATTAGTTTGATCTTACGTCCTCTTTTCCATCAACGTACACCTGCATCTCCTTGAAATCTGTGTTAAAATATGATAGCGATGAAACTCCAATCGCAAGAGTGGGTATTATCCCACTACAGCACAGGGGTGGCAGAAACTATCTTTGTCTGGCTCCTATCATTAATTCTGTCGGTCCATCCATTTGCCAAAAGTGATTGCCTTTGTGTGTGTTCAAGGTGTGGCGATTTCTTTCCCAAGGCCAAAACCTGTGTCCACTCTCTGTGGGTTCAAGAGGTGGATTGATACACCATTGGCTGATATTGTAGGATTTATAATTAATTTCCTGGTCCTAGCTTGAGGGGAGATTATTGTTCTTGTTGTATTATGTTCATTGTTTAGTCTACCAGAATGGTATGTGGTGTGTCCAATACCTCCACTTGCATTGTCTAACACTCGTCCCTCACTTAATTGACGATGAATTTTGACAACCATGGATGGATGTCAATGAGGTATGTTTAAATGGTTGAAACTCTTGGACAGCGGTTGGGTGTACCATGACACTGTGTCCACAAGAAGCCTCTGTCTGTGGTATCCATGGTTCGTTTGTAGTCTCACTGCAGTTATTTTGAGAGAGAGGTTTGCATCAAAGGGAGTTGTGAAAGTTAACCCTCTCCATTGGAGGACTAGTTCTGAATGCGTAGTTGCAAACACCAATTACCAGGATCTGAGGAAGTAATAAATGTTTTCCTGTTACTTGGTTGAGTGCCTTTGGTGCGTGTGTTGTTGCTTTGAGTGGTGGTTTGGCATTGAGGGTTGTAGGGGAACCGTGAACATTCCCAAGGCAACTTGTTTCCAGTTAAGTTGCGGAGGGGCGATTAGTTTCTAAGACTATTTACTCCATGGGTGGCCAGCTATCCGAAGTCTTGCACAGTGTTTTGAGAAGTAATTAATGGAATTTATGTAATTCCTATTATTATTGGAAAATGCTGTAGATATTTGATAATAGAATTGAAGCAGGAAAGATTATAGAAGAATTGAGACAATGGGATTAATCTGTAGTAAATGTGGCGGTTGTGATTGTAATACCAAAATGTAATTAATGGCATGTAAAATTGCTGCTGAGTTATTTATATTTGTAACAACATGCTTTTCTAGTGATATTTAAATGTAAGTTGCCTTCAATGAGTCGTGTTTTCTTTCAGACGGAAAGAAGTTTATCTGTGGACAAGATCATTTAATTATTCAGGCCACAGAGACTTCCTGGGAAGGAACTGATGTGATTCTGGATAATAATCAAGCATAACACCTCCTTTTTTGTACCAATTGCATCCTGCTCATGTAACTCTTATTTACCTTGGAAATCCATTTCCGTTACCTTTCTGAAAGGCTGGAGGCCAAAAAATGTCTTCAACTAGTCGTGACTAATATCTAGGCATTGAATATTGAATAATTTCCACAGGGACTCCTTGGAGATAGACTCCAGGGCTGTATTTCTGATGTTAACCACATTTAGAAGGGTTGCTTTGGGCAATAATACCCTGGGGAAGTTGCGACAGCCCAGGACAGTCGATTGTCAAGATTACAAGATTATTAAGATTCATTTAAATAAAGTCTGCTCCATTCCACAGGTTTATCGGCTGAACAGTGAACTGATATATGCAGTTATGCAGATGGACTTCCTATTGACATAAAGTCATGAAGTAAATATTTTTGCACAAAGTAACTAAGTAAATCTCCTAAACCATCGCATTAATCTCACTATATTGGACATATTATGCTTGGTAGTAATACTCCCTGTAATCACTAGGGATTTTCTCTTGTGCAAATGGAGCGGTGGAGGGGGGTCTGCCTGGCAGGGTAAGGTAGAGGGGGCTCTTAGCAACAGACTGACACCAACCTCAGTTGCCTGCGGGCTGTCGTTGAGTGAGGACACCGTTTTTAGTGAAGCAAGTTTTTTGTCCGCGTCGAAAAACAAAATGAATCTGAATTTAGAGCAACGTTATTCCGTGAAGTTTTGTGGGAAACTCGGGAAGAAGGCAACTGAGACCCTCGATATGATCAAGCAGGATTATGGGGACACTGCCTTAAGCCGTTCCACTGTATTTGAGTGGCACAAGTTGTTTGAAGAGGGTAGGGAGCTCGTTGAAGACGATTATCGCTCCGGACGGCCGTCGACGGCAGGAACCGACCTGAAAGTGGACAGAGTGAAGACACTGCTGAACACAGACCGACGCTTAACCAGTGAAGAAATTGCAGACCAGTTGGGTCTGTCTGCATCCAACGTCCAACCCATTATTCTTTCACAGGATTTGGCCATGTGCAAACTGCTGGGTGCTTCATCATGACAACGTGCCATGCCATGGCGTGCTCGTCATCAGACAGCTCCTGGCCAACTACCGCATTGCCACGTTGCCGCACCCGCCCTATTCTCCTGATCTGGCACTACCAGACTTCTTCTTCTTCTCCCTGATGGAAAGACAGCTCAAGGGATGAGGTTTTGACTGGATACAGGCCGTTCGAGAGGCTTCGACGAGGGTCATCAACGGCATCCCCAAAGAAAATTTCCAGCGGGCTACGGAGAATGGGAGCAACGTTATACTAAGTTTGTAGCAGCTCAAGGAGCATACTTTGAAGATTATTAAGTCGATGTAAGTATATCGTCGATAAAATTCTTGTAAAAAAATCAGTCCTTCGACTTTTGGGTTGGACCCTGTAGTCCTCTCAAATTTTAACATATACTGAGGAATATCCATTTGCTGGAGGGTCACAGCCATGTACTTGTAGATCAAAGGTCCAGAAAAACTGTTGGTTGACAAGGGACACTTAGTGTTACCATCAAGGGATGGTCATTGCATCTTTTAGAGAAAGACAAAATTCGCACTTTTCCATGGATTTATTTGTAACGTACAAAGTGTTTGTTTATGGAACCATCTTCAGGTACAAGACAAGATTCAACTTGTGTTACGTCATGTTAATGTCTGTTAGAGGAAGGGGGGAGGAGTAAGGTAGGCTTGGACTAAGAGGGGAAGTTAATTTGTTTAAGAAAATATCGTTGCAAATGGGTAATTCTCCTGGTGGCAACGGTCAATGAACATACATACATACTAGGACAATAAAAACCGATAGGAGATGAGATATTCTTACATAAAATGGCATTTCCACATCACATGCAAACAATATTTTAATAAACTTCAATGAAGTTTATCACCCAGCAACTGCTTTAAATTTATTTTTAAATGCTGAAAATTGGATGGAAGGGGCTCAAACAAACCGCCAGGTGGCCGGTTCAAATCAACAATAGTTCTGTTAAAAAAAAAGTATTTTTTCAGAGTTGTTTTTTACATTTTCATTTTTATTTTCAAATTGTGGTCGTTTTTTCCCTTAAGGTTTGGTTTTCTGGAAAACCCAAAGAAACAGAGAAACTAAAGAGATGGAGAGGTAAAAAGAGGGGGAGAAGGTAAGCATGTGTGGTCATGGTTTGAGAGGACGATAGCAGGTATCTGGTAGGAGGGAGGGAAGAATAAAGAATGTTTAAGCGGGAAGAGAACACTGAAGAGATAGAGACCGGTTTAGGGATTAGGTTAAAGTGATTCTAAGGAGGAGATAATTAGGGAAGGGTTGTTAGACACATACAGTGTCGTGTCTCCTCGTCATCGAGGGAATATATGAATCTCCATTTATTTGCAATTATTAGCGGCCATCCAATTGAGGCCAGCGCCCACTGAATAAGGGGACTCCATCTGAACTGTTGCTCTTGCCAACAAATTATCGGCTTCCATGCGAATACTTAATGTAATATTACCCTGAAATTACTTGGAATTGTGCACTTGAATCCCTCATTAATTTATTTATAACAGATTTACTTCAAGCCAAAGGCATGAATACTGCAGTTTGTCCTTATCATCTTCAAATATTCCGATGTAATTTGCTGAATGGAGCTCCACATTATTCCAGATAACTTGATAAGCTCTTCCTAAGTCCATGATTGGTCTTCAAGCAGGGTTCCGGCGAAGTTTTTCAGCATTCTTGCCAGTTCTAAAGGTTGACGATATGTCCTGAGTGAGGTTTAGGTCATCAAAATGACCATTCTCACTTTCATTTAAATGAGAAGACCTTTGATATACTTGACTCTTTCTCATAGCGCAATCTTTTCTGACATGACAGCAGTTTCTGCAGCATTGTTCCCAAATCTGTTCCCTAAGCTGTTCATTCAGTCAACAACTGCTCATTTTTTGCAGCAAAGGGAATTAATTGTGTAAGTTATTCCTCTTCATGATAGGACTAGTTTTGAATAGATGGTTGAAAACTCCAATAATCTGTATAAGAGGGAGAAGCTTTTGTTTCCCCGTTACATGGCCTAGTGCCTTTGGTGTGTGTGCCATCTCTTCAAGTTGTGGTTTGGCATTGAGGGTGGTAGGGGAGCTGTGAATATTCCCAAGGTGACTTGTTTCCAGTTAATTTGTGGAGGGACAATCGGTTTCTAAGATTATTTGCTCTCTTAGTGGCCAGCTATCCCCAGAGTGGCAAAGGATACATTGGAAGAAGAACTGTAGACCCAAGATGAATCCTTGCATCTTCAACGGAATGTTGGTTACACAAAGAAGTACCTCATGAGTCAAGTGGCTGCCTCGAGGGTAAACGGGTGTTTTGAGAAGTTTGATGGGGGATGACGTGGACAGGAGTTCATTGATAGAAATGGGGGGAGAAAAAAAGTAACTTAAGATAGTACAGTTCCGATTTAACCCAAATTTAATATAGTATAGGAAGAACAGAGTTTAAAGTAATGTAGTAGGGTTGTGCTTGGCACTTCCAAGCAGAGAGCCCCAGCCTAACCTTCCTCTTGGATTGCGAGTACCAGACTGACTTCTTCGGGATTACATCACTCACCCTTCGTCCATACCATCATCCCTCTCTAGGCACAAAGGGGGGGATAATACCATTACCCATGGGTTCATAGTCCGCAGGGAGTCAGCAGCAGTGATTCGGATGCTCAGACCCATACAATTACTTAGTCACCAGTTATCACTGTTGGTCCATAGTCTACTTTGAGTCACCAGCCGTGATTTGGATGCTTAGACCTCTATACTTCAAAGTTGTACCAACGGGGTTCCTTTTCTCCCTTATATATTTACTAGGTATGTAGCTCTATATTGATGAACATGTTATCGCAAGAAAATTATTCCAGGTATCTTCAACACTCCTGATTTTGCTTAATTTGTCAATTCTAAGAAAAGAACAGTTATCTCACATTTTAAGCCAACATAGTAAGCTTTATTCAATAAATAATTTTTTTTCTTTGGTTTGTTAACCTTTTCTACGCTTAGGGAAAATTTAGCGTTTACAGCCCTGTGATAGCTGATTCCATCAATAACTCCTACATTTAAGACAATCAATATCATTTAAGACATCAATAACTCCTCCTATTTATATTAATAGCTAATAGATCAAGAATGTTATTTCCTCTTGCTGGTGAAGTGAATAATTGATGTAGGGAATTTGAGGTAAACGTCAATAAGAGGGACTCGCATAAATCCTTGTCTTTACCTCTATTTATAAAACTGTACGAATCCGAATCTACTGTGAGAATATTAAAATCGCCACCGATTATTAATCTATGCTCATTGTTGTGGGATGTAAAGCTTTTTATCTGCCTTTATAGATCTATTATTGAGTTAACGCCAGCATGGGGTGGTCTATAATACGCACAGACATATATTCTTGGGTATACTTACTGAGCACTAGACACTTTCCATACTATTATCAGGAAATAACTCAGCTCTACTGATGGTAGAGTTTTTAACCCAGATAAACACTCCTCTGCCGACTCTATTCTGTCTGTCGTTTCTATAAACTGTGAAGGATTTGGAAATATTTCCTTATCTGTAATATCATCTGTTAACCAACTTTCAGTTCCTATAATGATATCTGACTCTATGCTATGAATGAGGTGATGTAATTCCCGTATCTTATTTTTTAAACTTCGGCAGTTAACTACTACTAGGGAAATTATTTCTTCGTCTATGACCTTCTTTGTATTCCTTGTGGTCTGCTTTCTGGTGATGCCATGGAGTCTTTTGGGTGTCTTAATACACGAACAGTCTATTATGTGATAGGAAATTCTTTCTTTTGTTTCATTAGCACTGTACATACTTTGAGAAATCTCTTTAGGCAACCTAGTATTGTGAGACCCTCTAGTTGACCAACACTTTATAAAATTGCTATCAGGGAAATTTATCTTTAAATTTCAACTTATTCCACTACCTAACCTATGCATTGGCCTAAAAAATATCTACATAGCTTGAAGATCCTATGAGCCACCCGAACTGAGGCCTCAGGGGTGCAGTGGACCCCAGAGCAGTTCAAGGGAGCGCGACAAGACCCGAGCACCGGTCTCAAGGCCACAAACTTGGCTCCCATGTCCCGACAGAATTTCCACAGCCTTCTGTTTAGAGACTGAATACGACTCCAAACGTAAGCACCGCAGTCAGTCCACGGGACAATGCTGCATATGGACACCAATAAGTCCACACCAGATGCATCCCACACACGATCCACTTCGGATTTTTGGTCCCCAAAGGCACCCAAAATCTTTTCGGATCCGTTCCTGGAAGCATCATTGGTGCCGACATGGGCTACCAACCACAGCATGGAGCAATTCGTGCCCCGGACCGCCGCCCCGACTGCAGCCGTGGCATTTCGAATTAACCCCCCTTGGCATACAGTAGGAGGTAACCCTCTGGTTTCTCACGTCCCTATCCGACCTCTCCCGCAATGAGGTCACCAACCGCCAGACGTTGGAACTCCCTAGCAATAAGATTCCCCCCCTCATTCCCAGCGCAACTACCCCTAGGGATGGAGGACATCGAGGATTAGGGTGCACTCTTGGCTGTGCAAACAGGTGTCTTGATGCCATCCTCGGACAGCGCCACGAAGCCATTGCTGACAGGGATGGGTCGACCTCCACCACCCCCTCTCCCGGAATCCACCTCGCGGCTGCTATGCACCTATATATACACTATACCCAGTCAGCGTGGAGCAGAGCTCCGCCAATATCCTCTCTAGCTTGGTGACGTGGGCCTTTGGGAGCCATCGCTCTTTCGATTCATGGACGGATGACCTTTGGGTAGATATCCTATTCCCGATTACTTTTTAAAAGTTAATAGAGGTTTTAATGCCTAGGTTTTACACTGTTATAACTCAAGTGGTGTGGAAAATGGACTTGCGAGGTTTATGTAGCTCAAGTAGGTGGGTAAGTTCGATATGTGCGAAAGTATAGGCTTATTGCAAATTAGTGGTCGAGTGAGGGTCGAGTACCCTCGCAGCGGGGGGTTCAGTAGCTGGTGGATGACGCAAGGGAAAGGCTGTTGACGCGGGGAAGGTGACCTTGGTTAAGGGCGAGGGGAGTGTATAATTGAGAGGGGAAACTAAGGAATTTAGGGAGAGTAGGAGAAGTGCAAGCGTGCTACTATTGGTTTTGCGTGAGCGTTACAGCTAAATAGATTAAATACGAAGAGAAATGACAGTGGTCAAACTATATGTATAGACCGCGAGGAATACAATTACATCTACTTAGGCCTAGTATACATAAAAAAAGAAGCGGCACTCAAACACAAAGAAGACACAAAACTATATTTATATATAATAATAATAATAATAGATATTTATAGTATGTACCTCTAGAAATATACTTAAGAACTAGAAAGGTTAATTAATGCAACACTAAAACACAGGGGAAACATACCAAAACATGGTAGATAGACAAGTACGAGCTAAATACACATGCAAACTACAAGCAGCTCTCTACACTTATCTCATATTTTATCTTAAATTTAATGCAAATTCCCCCCTACATAAGAACTAAGAATTTGATTCACAAAGTTAAGGTAGTTGAGCAGAATATCCAACACAAGAAAAATACGTCAAAAATAATAAGCAAGGATAAAGGCAACTGGAACAATGATGTCACTTTAACAACAAAACACGAAGATGTTACTTTGTAAGGACAATTGATAATGTAATAATTTAAGAGACTCGAACAGAATAAATACTTAAGTAGAAAAAAGTTAAAATAGCTATCTAAGATAAGGACTACAATAAAATGACTGGAGCAAACGATCAACTATCATGGTAAAAAAGTAAATTAGAGGAAACAGTCAATTCAATTCAATTTATTCATTCACCATAAGCATAGAATTATGCATGGCTTTGTCAATACACGTTTTACACTTCATATCAATAAAAAAACATTATGCAAAATATCAAAACAATATGAAAAATACAAATACATACAATTTACAATTTTTTTGGGATTAACACATTCCAATTATACATTTAAAATGGTATGCATTAGAAAATCATCTACACTATAGAATAATTTACATGAAAATTGGTATTTTCACGGCACACTTGAATTTAAAGGAACTTTTGATATTTTTGATATAAGCAGGCAATTTATTGTACATAAGTATTCCCTGATGATCTATCCCTTTAATCGTTTTATTTACTCTGGGCTGACTTACATGGAATGCATTTTGGCTTCTCGTATTATGACTATGAAGGTCACAATTTTCAATAAACATGTCTTGATTTTTGTTAATAAGAGACACTGTTTCAAGAATGTACATACAAGGAAGAGGAAAGATTTCTAGTTTTTCAAAAATAGGTTTACTGGGAGCTCTATTATTTTCATCCCCCTTCCACCCCATCACCTTCTTCATTTATATACATATATATATATATATATATATATATATATATATATATATATATATATATATATATATATATATATGTGTAGAAATATATAGAAATATGTACTACTTATCACTACTCTTAATATATAGCAAGGACTAAGCAATTATTCCCCTCCCTGGACCAAAACCTTGACGTGGTGGAAGGGCTTGTGTGTTCTGATGACCCCTAGAGCTGTGCTGGCGGGTGTAATAATAATTGCTCCTGGTAGGGTCACCCATGCCAGATAGGTCGAAGGTTAGGAGCCAGACGAAAGGTAGTCCATGCAGGGTCTGTTTCTCAGAGGCGTCTGACCCCAGTGGGGGGGCAAGTAAGTGATGGAGTCATGTTAATAACACTATTGAGTAAGGCAATGGGAAACCACCTCAATTATCATCCCCAAGATTAACCTGATGGACTATACAGAGATTTTGAGTCCTGGCCACCACAGGGCTCGGCCCAATCAGCTGTTTGTCGTGCCCAGCAGTGGGGGAGGCAAGGCTTCCGTGGTCGTCATCCCACGAAACCTTTGCAAGGGAAAACCAGCAGCAGCAGGACAGAAGACGCAGGAGAAGAAGACCAAATTAGTTATAATACGAACGTGGAATCCTAGGACAATGATGAGGTCAGGGAAATAAGAGAATGTTAAGCGAGAGATGGGAAGGGGAAATATAGATATTTTAGGTCTATGCGAGGTGAGATGGAAGGGTAGCGGGGATTACTGGAGTGATAAGTATAGAATAATATACAGCGGCGGGGACGAGAGCCAACGAGGGGTTGCCATAGTATTAAATGAAGAGGTAGGAAGAAGCATAGTAAACATAGAGCAGGTAACGGATAGAATACTACTAGTGGAAATAAAAGCAGAACCGACAAACTTGGTTATTTTTCAGGTATACATACCACCGAGCAACCATAAGGATTAAGAGGTCGATAGGATATACGATCAGTTAGAGGACATAATCGCGTGTGTTCCTGCAGGGAAACATTTTACAGTGATGGGGGATTGGAATGCGACGGTAGGCGAAGAAGGAGATGATGTTGAGGTAGGGGACTACGGTTTAGGCATGAGGAATGACTACGGGGAGAAGCAATTCAGTTCTGCAGGAGACAGGGCTTAGTCATCACCAACACGTGGTTTAGACACCGCAAATGATGCAGGTATACATGGAAAATGCCAGGTGACTCAGGAAGATATCAGCTAGATTATATCCTGGTTAGACACAGGTTTAGGAACAGTGTGATAAATTCACACAGCTTCCCAGGAGCGGATGCGGACTCTGACCACAATTTAGGGGTTATGAAATGTAGCGTCCATTTCAAAAAGATAAGGCAAGGGTGGCAAGTCAGAAAATGGAATGCAGAAGCATTAAATGGTTTGAAAAGGAAGGAATACAAACAGGCGGTAGAGGAAATCATGGAGGATGGTAAAGAGCTAAGTACTATCCAAGAAAAATGGGAAAGTGTAAAGAGGCAAGTGGTGGAAGATGCAATGCGAGGATATGGAAAGTCTGCAGAGCAGTTAGAGATAAAGCGGGTAAGGTAACAGTTGACACAGGAAAGATCCAGGAGAGATGGAAGGAATATATAGAAGAACTGTATAGTAAAGAGCCTAGACCAAAAAAGTTAGACATTGAAAAGTAACATGACGTAGAGGAAGATAGCTTCGGTCCAGGCATACTAGACGATGAGATAGAAAGGGCATTAAGGGAGATGAAACTAAATAAGGCCGTGGGGGTGGATAACATTCCTGCAGAACTTTTAAAAGGCTTAGAAAAATGTGGGAGAAAGAGGCTTTAGGGGCTGATCCGTAGTATTTATGAGGAAGGAATCTGGCTGGAAGACTTGGTGAGATCAGTTTCAGTTCCTATTCTGGAAAAGGTAAAGGCTACATCATGTGAGAACTACACGACGATAAGTTTGATGTCTCACGTAGCTAAAAATGTTCCCAGGATCATAAACAAAAGGATAGAGAATAGGGCAAATGATTACTTAGGGGAGGATCAGTTTGGGTTTAGGAAGGGGAGAGGTACGCGTGATGCCATTGCAGTAATGAGATTATTAATCGAGAGGAATATAGAACACAACCAGGATGTATTTGCCTGTTTTGTAGCTTTCGAAAAAGCATTTGATAGAGTGAATTGGGAAAAACTAATGAGTATATTGCAGGAAATAGGAATAGATTGGCGGGAAAGGAGGCTAATCCGCAACCTGTATATGTCTCAGACTGCTCAGGTGTGAGTGGGGAATGGGGAGTCCGGTTCGGCAGGGTTAGGAAGAGGTGTAAGGCAGGGTTACCCATTATCACCGTTACTGTTCAACCTATATGCCGAGAAAATGATTAAAGAGTCAAGGAAAGAAATGCAGGTAGGAATGAAAGTGGGCAAGGAATTTGTTAAATCAGTTAGGTTTGCTGATGATCAAGCTTTAGTTTGTCAGTCAGCCAAGGGGCTGCAAGCATTGCTTAGTGAATTAGAAATTCAGTGCGACAGGTATGGGATGAGAATCAATATTAATAAAATAAAGGTTATATGATTTTCTAGAAAGATAAAGGCTGAGCTTAACATTAACATAGGAGGCCAAAAACTAGAGCAGGTAGAACAGTTTATGTATCTCGGTAGTGTTTTGGACCAACACAGTCTAAGTAGTAGGGACGTAAGGAGAAGAATTGAAAGTTGGAGAAAAATTGGAGAAAGAGGCTTTCACAAGGAGGAGGGACTTTATGACAGGGATGTTAAGTAAGGATAATAAGAAAAGACTAGTAGAAACTTCGATATGGAGGATATATATGTACGGCGCTGAAACATAGTCATTGAAGCAGGAGGATAGATGTAGACTGGAGGCTTTTGAAATGTGGGTGTTGAGAAGAATGGAGAAGGTGAAATGGACCAAAAAGAAGAAAAATGAGGAAGAACTTGGTATGGTGGGCGAAGAGAAGGGTTTATTGGGAGAAATCCTATGGAGGCAGGAAAAATGAATGAAGGACATATTGACCAGCAAGGGGATGTTGAAGATGGTTATAAGAAGGGGAATGTAAGGCAAGCAAGGAAATAGATGGAACAGGATTGGGATGTTGGATGGGGTGAAGGGAGGAGGAAAGTACTCAGAGATGAAGAGGGACCTGATGTAGAGAAGGATGTGGGATTTTATGTTTTGATAGCAGTAATAAAATATCTATTTCGTAGTTATGTCCATTGAAAAATTTAAACCTTAACTGATGGATTACCTTAAAAAAAAAAAAAAATATATATATATATATATATATATATATATATATATATATATATATATATATATATATATATATATATATATATATATATATATATATATATATATACATTCACACACACCCACACACACACACACACATATATATATATATATATATATATATATATATATATATATACCTATTTATATATATAGGCATATATACCTCATATTTTTGGTAAAATAAATAAAGGTGACACAAAATAAATAAATATTACTTGAAGCAGGCTTCTGGAAGAGAAGGTTGTAAGTTTAAACAATGTACAATGTGCATGTCCTTTTAAGTGTTATCTATTTTAATTTAACCTCTATTGTGCCACAATTATACATCCAAGGTTTCACCAGATTCTTCATCAACGTTTGCAATGTCGCAAAAATTTGCAAAATGCCTCTGAAATGAGCACCAGAGTGTTTGCTCAAATGAGGTTACCTTGCTGGATTAGCCCAACCTTCCCCGTTAGACTTCTCCAAAGCATTATATTTTGCCTGCAATATTGAAAACAGTTGATTTATTGGTGTGCCATAAGAAGACTCCTGAACTCTTATTCTAAACACTATAAAGTTGAAGCAGGATATCACTTTCATATCGATAATAATAATGGCTCTTTCGATTGTACTCCTCACTCCGTAGTAGACACCTCAGCTATTTAGAGTCATTATGGCTGTTTATTAGATGCGGATATCTTTCATAGAGCGCCAATCACAACCTCCAGTGGAACTACAATATGGTGGGAAATTCAAAATTAAAATTTGTCCGCATTTAACCACCGTGCCCTATATATGTGTCTGTTTGTGGATGCGAATCATCTTTTATCACTAAAACACTTGAACAATTACTTCGTACCCAAATTCCACAGTCCAGCAATACAATTTTATGGCCTGTCGCTGGTCAATAGCTCGTTTCAATTTGCACCTGCACCATGTCACCCAACAGGGGTCCACTGATAAGACCATCAATCCTGAAGGAATGCTGAAATGCGAATGGCGCTTGGTGCATGTCGAAGATCAGACACTTGAGTCTAAGCTCTTTATGGTCTCAGTTATCCCATTTCCATTGCTTCAAGACGGTAGGTATGTTCATTTTATATTTACATTTGAGCCTACGGCAACGCATAGTAATGCCTGGGAAAACCTTTTACCCAAACTATTAATACATACCTTGCATATATTATATTGCTTTCCATTGACTGTCTAGTTACTTTAACTAATACTTTGAGCAAATACATGTGAATCTCTCAGTGCGTGTAAATTGGTATGTTTTCATCATTATTTTAACTTTTATTTTCATTCTTTTCAATGGATTTGCATTTTTAAAATCCCCCTGCCATAATCTATCTTTAGAGACTCTGGCAGTATTGTGTATGAATAGATACCCAGCGTGGATGCCATACTGAAATACTGATAGTGTTCTCTTTTCTGCGAGAAAAACTGTTCTTAAATGTTCAATTGCAGAAATAATACTTTCTAACTCGTTTCAGTTTGTACCGCAATAGTTTGTACCTTACCAAGTTTCATTTGGTTCATTGTTTTTGTGGTAATAATGCACTATAACAAGCAGCATGGAATTGGATCTTGTTTTTAACAATCCAACTGAACCGGCACTATTTATTTGTTTATTTTCAGTTTACTGGAAAAAGGTGATATGTTCCACCGTGCGAAATTGTGTTACCTGATGTTAAACACAGAGTTGTGACCGGAGAGAGAGTTGGCCTTTGCAATATTTTCAGAGGGGCGTTGTAGATTGTGGCACAGTTCAATGCCAAAACCAAGGTACTTCTCAATCTATGTGGTGTGAAGAAGAGAGGATTGATGGAGAGGAAAGGTTCCATTCGACGTTCTTTGTCTAAGAGTGGTATAGATTTATGCGGGGGACTTGAGAATGATACGACAGTCAAACAAAGTGCTTCAAGAGATGAGATGGGAATAAATCCATCAGGCACAGCAGTAGACATGCGTTAATGATGAAATTCATTCGGAAAAGGCTTGGTCAATTCACGTCCCGTATTGAAAAGTGTGGAGAAAAACATGGCCTCAACAAAATGCCATCAAAGGAAGAAATTAATTGGATTGGATACACAGCATTTAGGGTTGTCCTGAGGAAGAAAAGACCTTATTATCCAGTGATTCTGAAGACAATAGCTCGGATCCGCAAAAGTATAGCCAATGCTATACTGGATGACGAAATCGGTAGCCTGGAGGAAATAGGGTATTTGTGTCAAGCTGGTGAACATTAATTAAACCCTTTCCAATGCCGGTGCCATTATGCCATAATCCAGGTGGAGAAATTACTCACTGTATTAGGGCAATTAGAAAAGTAAAGTCCCATATTTTTTTTCATCAAAATCCAAATTTATTCTCAATTTTGTGTACAGCATTGGGAAGGTTTAGCATTTAGCTATTTTTCTACATAGTCGTCTTAATGATAACTCACTTTTTGCATCCTTGTAAGCAGCATTTTAATACCAGCATCATACAATTCTCTCACCGCGTTGCAAAGCCAACTGCGATGACTGCTTTTCCGATATAAAAATTCATACTGCCATTTAGTGGAAGTGTACGGTTGGAATTGTATTACGGACAACGTAAATGTGCGGAAGTGGTGCAGGGAGTTCTTTTATAGCCAGGAAAATGTCCACGCTGAGCAGCGGTCCGGGCGACCAGGTTTACCATCGGAATCAACGGTGGCTCCAATTGACGAGATGGTGCGCAATAACTGGAGAATTACCCGTCATGAGGTAAATAAAGGCCTTGTTGAAGAGAGTGGCAATTTTGTCATGCTGCAGATTGTTGTGTCGGAGGTCCTCGGATAAAACAAGGTGTCTCACCAAAGTAGTGTGTTTGCATCATGACAATGCAAATGTGTCACATGAAATGATCACCCTGCTCAAAGAATTTAGCTGCTGGGACATCATTGACCACCCTCCTTAAAGCCCAGACGTTGCCTCCTGCGACTATCACTTGTTTCCCACTCTCAAGAAACACCTTGGAGGACAGAAATCAAGTCAGACGAGGAAGTGCAAGAAGCAGCCGTCAGTTGGCTTAGTGACGCGGCGGGAAAAAGGTACGACACCGGTATTAAAAAGCTGCTTACAAGGATGTAAAAAGTGATTGATCGTCAAGGTGTTCATGCAGAAAAATAGCTAATTGCTCAACCTTTCTAAAGATGTACACTAAGTTGAGAGAATAACTTTGATTTGAATACCGTGCTGTAGATTGTCTCTTAGCTACGTTCATTAATATTCCTAAAGTTTAGTCATTGAAAATCAAGCCGCAAAAGACACTATTGGAACCATTAAAACTAAAAGGACTTGGAAACCATGGATCACGGATGAGATGATTACAAAGATGGATGAGCGGCGAAAATGGACGAATATAAATACAGAATTAGGCAAAATGAAGTACAAAGAATTGAACAATAAATTGAGGCGGGCAACAAATAAAGCAAAAGAAGCATGGTGGAAGACACAGTGCGAGGATATGGAAAGTCTGCAGAGGAAGGGTGAAATCGGTGCGCTGTACAGCAAAGTTAAATCGTTATCGGGAAGTAAGAAAGGAAGAGCTTTGCTAACAGTTAGAGATAAGGCGGGTAAGGTAATAGTTGATGCAGGAAAGATCCAAGAGAGATGGAAGGAGTATATAGAAGAACTGTAGAGTAAAGAACTCAGACCAACAAAGTTAAAAATTGAAAAAGAAAATGACGTAGAGGAGGACAGCTTAGGTCCAGGCATACTAGACAATGAGATAGAAAGGGCATTAAGGGAGATGAAACTAAATAAGGCCGTGGGGGTAGATAACATTCCAGTGGAACTTTTAAAATGCTTAGGAAAATGTGGGAGGAAGAGGCTATATGGGCTGATCCGTAGTATTTATGAGGAGGGAATCTGGCCGGAAGACTTTGTGAGATCAGTTTTAGTTCCTATTCCAAAAAAGGTAAAGGCCACGTCGGTGAGGACTATAGGATAATTAGTTTGATCAGCTCAGGTGCGAGTGGGGAACTTGGAGTCCGGTTGGGCAGTGTTAGGAAGAGGTGTAAGGCAGGGTTGCCCATTATCAGTGTTGCTGTTCAACCTGTATGCA